>NW_028261383.1:160633122-160933122 GCF_051295495.1 Thamnophis sirtalis
GGGTTTTGATCCCTGTTCTCTCCAAGCTTTAATAAATTGGTGGACCCTCTCCTTCTCATCACCAAAGCTTTCTTCCCAGAGGAACTTGAGGTATTCTTACAAATCTTCAAAAATAAAACATTTGTTCTTCAGGACAAGAACCATTTCAGTGGTGAAATTCATTTTTTTTACTACTGGTTCTGTGGGTGTGGCTTGGTGGGCATGGCAGTTGAAGGTTACTGCAAAATCCCCATTCCTTCCCCACTCCAGGGGGAAGGATATTGCAAAATCTCCATTCCCGCCCCACTCTGGGCTCAGCCAGAGGTGGTGTTTGCCGGTTCTCCAAACTAATCAAAATTTCACTACCGGTTCTCCAGAACCTTTTAAGACTTGCTGAATTTCACCCCTGAACCATTTCCTAATTAACAGTCTTAATTATTGTATTATCCTTCACATAGAGTTGTAAGTGGGAGTGGGAGAATCAGGATAACCACAATGTTATCTTAATACTTGGGGAATAATTCTAGGCATATCTATGAAGAAGTAATAGAAAAGCCACAATTCAATGGGATTTATTATTATTTTATTATTTTATTTTAAGGCTAATCAATTCTGAATAGGTAACAATCCCGCTTTTACAACAAACCAACAAGGCAGACAAAGGGAAGACAAAAATAAGTTTTGAGGGCTGCCTATGGTTCTGAGACTGCATATTCCTATATAAAACTCAAACCAAACAAACCACATTATGACTTAGCAACTAATGTGAAATCAATAAAACAGTTTTCTGACTTTCTATTTTGTTATAATTTTGCTCATTCGACAAAAGGATCCCACTTACTATTATGCTATAACATCTACCCCAACATTGCAACAAATCTCATCTCGATAGTAAAAACAGTATTTGGAATCAGAACCTGTTTCATGTGTAGCCATACTACACATTAGTTGATTTGTCTGGGAAAAAAATGATTTTAAATTCAAGTAAAAAATATTAGTTTTACAACTAGTTTATAAGAATTTATTTTTAAATCAAATTCAAGATAGAAATATCATAAAATGGAATTGGACAGTAGGTAGGTAGGTAGGTAGGAATTTAGCATTCAAAATTGCATTGTAAAGGTACTACTCTTCTGCAAAACAGATCAGGAGGAGACCCAACTGGAAGAAAACCTATTTGATGCTAGAGAAAAGTTCTTTATCCAAAGCAATAAAAGATTCACCAGGAGACGCATGGAAAGCAGCATGATCCAATGACCTTTTTTCCAATAACAGGAAAGGCAAAACCAAAACACTTTAACCAAACTATAATGCAACAGTATTTGCTGTTGTACTGAGTGCCCTGCCAAAGTGTATTAGATATAAATAGTTTTTTTGGAAAGCCATTCAGCAACAAAAGCAGAAACCGTAGATTTGGTCAGCAAATAATTCTGTAGCCATTTTGCACTGGGCCATGGGAAAAAAAACAAATTAATCTCTCAACAGCACAACCAAACAACAGTAAACAGAATTTACACACTCTTCATTGCCTTGTAAAGGTATAGCTCTACTGCAAGATAGACTAGGAGATCCAAATATCAGAAAGTTTTACAAGTTTTAAAGCTCTAAGACTCTGCACACAGTTGCAACCTAACAAAAATAAAGAGGAAAAAAGAGAAATTGTGCCACTGAAACTTCTGGCCAAAAAAAAATTCATCCTATCTTTGTACCACTAAACTAGGTTGTTGTCAGGAGAAAAAAACTTCTGCAGTGAAAAATCATTGTTTATTTACTTCAAAAGTGTAGTTAACTTCCAATTTACTTCTTAACCAGTAAGATTATGAAGGTTTCCCATCTTTGGGCCACAGGTGACTCCAAAATTACAGTATCTCTCCAAAATTCAAAGAGTAAAATAAACTTTTCAGCAGGAATTTTGATGGGATATGGGAGTTCAAGACCTCTGTAAGACAAAATATACTACCCTCACCTGAAAATTGCCTGAAATCCTTTAACTCTGCAAAAAGTGCAAATAGATAACTATCAGTTTTACACTTCCAGTAACATAACCTCACAACCAGAATGCTTTTTGCAGCCTTCCAGGAGACTGAACTGAATTGCAGCCCTCAACCATCCCATCCAGAAGATGTTCTTCCCCTATGCTACCCTAATAGGGAACATGGTATGTTTTCTATATGTGAATTCCACTTATCCATCCATACTGGGGCCCCTTGGGGATTTTTTTTAATAATCATTTTAAAAAGCACAAGTTTGATTGGCCATGAATTTCAGGCTCAGGACAAATTTGTTGCATCTTTTACAGTGGCACCATTTTTATTACCCTTTTAAAAATATTAATCATTCTTTTGAATGGTACTTAATGGTGCTCTGGCACATTTAAAAAAATAAAGTAACAGCAAAACATTACTTATTTGAAAGAGCGTTATATGGCTATAGTCTGCAATGTTGTAATACACTTTTTAAAAAATTAATGATGAAACAAATTAAGGTGCTTTTACATTTTAAAGAGATACAATCACTCTTCCTGGATGTGAAAATTGTTCACTATTTGGTCATGCAATACACAACAATTCCCTTCCATTTTTCTAAAGAACTGAGTATGATGACTCCACCCCAGCACTGACTGTTTATGGTTATTCTTTATGGAATTATTTATTTGTTCTTCTACCCTAAAATTAATTCAGATACCATCTCTGAGAAAATGGGTATAATTGGAAAGCCTTCTTTAGCCCATCATCTGGTTCAGAAATGGAGTTGCAGCTCCCCTGTCTATATCCAAAGGAAGTGGTTCATCCCTGGGTCTAGGTCCATGATGGCGAACCTATGGCACGCGTGCCAGAGGTGGCACACAGAGTCCTCTTTGTGGGCATGCGCACTGTTGCCTCAGCTCAGCTCCACCACATTTCTCCGTGGCATTTCTCACCATTGTTTCCAAGGAAGTTTCCCTGCAAACGATGAAACAGAAGCTCACAGAAGAAAAAGATTGCAGAGCTGCCAGTGTTGGGATGCCCTGCCTTCCAACGGCCGGCTGGTATTCAGGTTTCTGGCCCGCACATGCATGTTGGCCAGTTGGTATTCGGTTTTCTGGCACGTGTGTGTATGTGCACACACACAGACACCCCTTCAGATTTGGGCAGATTTGCCTAAAAGGTTTGCTATCATTGGTCTATGTCATGGAGACAATGGTATATTTTTATATGCCGTATGCAGTATTGAAAAGGCAGCCAAAACATTAAAAGATTTAAATCAGAGAAGAATCGTAGTACTATAAAGTATGGAACAGATGGTATAAATGGTTGGACGATAGATGTAAGATACTGTATAAGAACTAAGTATTATTTATGCCAAATATGATAACACTGTATAAATCTGTAAATATTATATTTTAAGTGATTTCATAATATATAATATAGAGTATATTAAGAGAATATAGAAATAGAGCTTATGTAAATACAAATGATATCAATGTTACTGATATGGATTTGCTGTAATGAGTGGAAATTTAATGTTTAAAAAAGCTTAATAAAAATTACTTGTAAAAAAAAGATCTAAATCCTTCTGGGGTGGGGAAAGTTGGGAGCAAAGGCATTTGGTAAGGATACTTGGATGGGATCTACAAATGCCAGTTAACAAATCATCTTTCCTTATTTTCTTCAGGCATATTTGCTGATAGTCATTTTAGAAGGACTGTGAAGAAAAAGCAGAAGTGAAGAACATGTGGAAGGTTGAATTCTGACAAGTCCCCCTTGTTTAGGAGTGTACACACATTTCTGTCTTACTCTCCACAAACAGAATAGCATTATCAAACATTCTAAAGAATTTATAGTGATTCCAAATGACAAGAGATTTAAAGTAGACTTCTATCTTCTCTCTGGAGCCTTTTAGATCAAAGAGAAATATTAAACATTTAATGAAACAGAAATCCACAAGACAGTAGTTTCCAGAGTTAGGCTCTCTGATGTAATGAGCAGCAGGACAAATACAAAGAGTGGAATGCCTAGTTCCCATTAAAAATTTAAGGTGTATCTGAAACCAGATATTTATGTTTACTCTGGAATCAAACAAAAATAACCATCCAGTCAGAACTCACAGTTTAGAATGACAATTCTGTGGCATTTTTAAAGCAAGCAAGAAAAGAAGGAGATCTTGCTAGGATCTTCGCATGTGTTCCTATTAACCAGGCAACCTATTTCAGACCAATATACTACAGTTAATCCTTGACTTACAAGTCAACAACTGAGCCCAAAATTTCTGTTGCTAAGCAAAAACATTTGTTAAGTGGACTTTGCCCCATTTTATTACCTTTCTTGCCGCAGTTGTCAAATGACTCACTGCAGTTGTTAAGCTACTTGCAGGGTTGTTAAGTAAATCTGGTTTCCCCACTGACTTTGCTTGTCATAAAGTCACAAAAGATGATCACATGACCCTGGGAGACTACAACCATCATAAATATGAGTCAGATGCCAAGCATCTGAATTTTGACCACCTGAGCATGGGCATGCTGCAATGGTCATAACTGTGCAAAATGGTCATAAGTCACTTTCCTCAGTGCCATCGTAACTTTGAAATGTCACTAAATGAACTGTTGTAAGTCAAAGACTATCTGTAATTTGGGAACTTCTTTAAATGAAATTGATTAGTAGAGAAGAGACATTGTATACAAGGCCAAATCCAGAACTAACGCATGTGAAACTAAGACAAAAGTATTTACTTTTGCAGGGTTATAAAATGCAACGGTGTCTAAATGTGTTCCTCCGTACCTATTATTCTTCCTGATCAAAACACAGTGCTGAGCCATAACCTGAGCACTATGAATCCCAGTTTAGAAGAGGAAAAAAAGCACAAACACTTGACAAGCACAGACAATCATATGTTAGTTTGCATCAGCCAAAACAAGTTTCTTTCTTATAAAATAAGACTTTATAACTTCAGATCAGATGGCATTCAGCAGGTTCTGACCAGTTCTGGAGAACCAGTAGTGGAAATTTTGAATAGTTCTAAGAACCGGTAAATATCACTTCTGACTGGCCCCGCCTCCATCTACTCTCTGCTTCCTGAGTCCCAGCTGATAGGGAGGAAATGGGGATTTTGCAGTAACCTTCCCCTGGAGTGGGGAAGGAATGGAGATTTTACAGTATCCTTCCCCTGTCACTCCCACCAAGCCACGCCCACCAAACCACGCCACAAAGCCACGCCCACAGTAAAAAAAATTGAATCCCACCAATGCTTCAGATTGGGGGGGGGGCGGGGGGGAAGGAGCAGGATGGTATTCAAGAGTCAGAGTCTAGAAAGCAGACAGCAATCTAATTAAATTCAAGATAGATGGGAGAAGCGGGCCAGGATTTTTTTTGGTCTAAGTTAACCATTAAATTTGTGAATCCAAAAGAAAAAAGGGGGAAGCATCTGGCTTGGGAATTATCCAAAGGAAGGTGACAGTTAAATCATCTTCAGGCAATATAGAGGAACAGTGTTCTTTCCTTTAAAAACATATGGAAATCAACTTAAGTATAATGACTGAAACCGCAATTTAGTGAAAATATTTTGTTGAGCTCAGCAAACTCTGAAACCCTACCTGTAAAACCCACCAGCACAAATTTTTGCATCAGAATACTGTGTAAGAACATCAATTTCAAAAGAAAAACATACAACTAGCCCCAGGGCTACATTTTAGAGAAATGTAATGTTGCCTAAAGTCCTGCAACTTTCATCAAGGTGCCCCACCAGCCACTGTAGCTGTGCTGGTTGAGAATGGCACCAATTGCAGACCAAAGCATCTGGAATCTACCAATTGGAATAAAGATCCTCTGGAAGTTGCCCATCCCTGTTTTAAGTTATGGCTGAAGCTAACAGAGAATTGACAACTACGACAATGGTGCACTAGCAACTTGTGTTTATTTAAATATCGGAGACAATGACTATGATTTTTATTCTGTTCTGGGCAAATCGGAACTTAAGAGTTGTGTGAATGTGGGGGAGGGTGGGAGGGGATGTGGGATTGGGGGGGAGGAGGGAAGGGGAAAGGTATATAATTGTAAAACTTATTAAAAGTTTTAATAAAAAAAAGAGTTGTGTGAATGTTCCCTGGTTCACAAATACATCTGACAAGAAGGAACGAACATACATACATACATACATACATACATACATACATACATACATACATACATACAAGCATACTCATTCCTTCTTGTCAGATCTATTTGTGAACCAAGGAACATTCATACAACTCGTGTGTGTGTGTGTGTGTGTGTGTGTGTGTTTGTGTGTGTGTGTGTGTGTGTGTGTTTGTGTGTGTGTGTGTGTGTGTGTGTGTGTGTGTGTGTGTAACATTCCTAATGAGGAATATATGCATATAGTCAAGGCTATGGTTTTCCCACTTGCAGTGTATGGCTGTGAAGGTTGGACCATAAGGAAGGCTGAGTGCCAAAGAATTGAGGCCTTTGAACTATGGTGCTGTATAAGACTCCTGTGAGGACTGCAAGGCGATCAAACTGGTCAGTCCTAGAGGAGATCAACCCTGACTGCTCTTTAGAAGGCCAGATCCTGAAAATGAAACTCAAATACTTTGGCCACCTAATGAGAAGAAAGGACTCACTGGAGAAGAGCCTAATGCTGGGAACCATTGAGGGCAAAAGAAGAAGGGGACGACAGAGAATGAGGTTGCTGGATGGAGTCACCGAAGCAGTCAGTGTGAGCTTAAATGGACTCCAGAGGATGGTAGAGGACAGGAAGGCCTGGAGGAACTTTGTCCATGGGGTCGCGATGGGTCTGATGCAACTTTGCAACTAACAACAATGAGGAAAAGCCCAAAGTGAAAAACATCAGCCTTCCGTATCTAACACCATATAGAACTAGGAACAACTGAAGCAGCTCCACAGAGAAAAAGGAGGGGAAGGAAAGGGATTTTTCCTTTATTGTCCCAATTTTATTTACTGCTATTGTTTTATACAAGAACCCTGGGCTGGTTTAACAAGAACCCTGGGCTAGTTTAATAGGAAAAGGAGAGGGATTCTTAGGCCTACATCTTTTAAAAATACAGAAAAAGTCTGGAGAACGTATAGAGAGAAAAGCCAAGATCACATTCCTATTAGGGTGGAGTTCTGTTTTCACACAGCTAGTAACATGTATTGACTTATGGCAAGGCATCATAGCTCAAATACTGAAAGCTGGAAACTGATCCTTAATTTGTATGCTCCTGGAAAATAGCAAAGTTCAGTAAAGTGTCAATTCTACTGAGCTCAGCTAAGCAGACCATCCAAATATGGGCTTCAACCCAACAAACCTTGATGTTTGGCGCATCAGTCTGGAAATCTCATATTGTGCATTATGCGCATTTTACTCTTTTTGTTATTTATTACATATGGTTATGTAATGCCCAGAGTCAAGGCAGTTTACACAAGAACAAACAGAATAAAATACAGCACCATCAACAAAACAGCCATTCGTCAACTCTCCCAAACCCCAAAATACGTGAGCTTGGAAGACTAAAATCAAACCAGGGGAAAAAAGCCTAAAAACCAAACTTGAAACACCAAAAAGGCAGACCAATACTACCTCAAATGCCTAAAATGCTTCTGAAAGATAGCTTTAAAAAAACAAACACTTACTTGGAGACTCAAAAAAACTTCAGTATTCCATTGAGTATTCCATTGAGTAGCATTCTCCAATCTCCCTCAGGGCAGGGACTCTAAGCCTCCAAGAGAGCCACACCTTCAGCTATTCCTGAAGGTGAATGGGAGCTCAGCTGTTTGTATCATTTTCTAACCGACACCAGCAATGTCGATTTAAGACATGGAAACCAAAACGCAACTGCGGCATATGAATTTGACTCATTCAGCTGATTCACCCCTTCCCCATACTGGTCCATTAAACTGAGGCCTCAAAATAACGTTGGAAAGCAAGTTCAATATCACATAAGTAACATTTATCTAGTAGGAATGAGAAGAGAGAAATAATTTTAATAATAAATTCTTAATCAAACGAACTGTAAATTACCTCTAAACTTGAGGGGGGGGGGAGTCCACTCTGTGCAAACTGTGTTGATGACTTTTTAGACAGACAATTCTTCAAGTGTCACCACCATCTCCCTACATTCATGACTCAAAGTCCATTCACTGTCTCAGCTCAATCTCTCCAGGGTCGAGATCTTCTTGTTCCCCCAGTTATTAAGCACAGAAAGGTTTTGATTGGAAAGCTTCTTGACTAGCACATTTGTGCTTAAAATTATTAAGGATTAGGGTAGATTAAATAATTCAAACGGCAAATAAATACTTTAATTTTGGAATCATTTTAGATTCAACATTTTGTTTGAAAGTGCTTCTGAAAATCAGAAGGAATGGGGAGACAAATTAATATTTATAATCAATAATATTTGCCATTATTTTTTAGTGGCCCATAATCTCAAAGATTGGAGAAATGAATTTTAGATTCTGAGCCATCTCTTTCAAAACAGCTGTGAGGATCTTTACAAAGCAAGCATTTATTTGATGTGGATATTATTGACTTTCCGCAAACTATTAAGAACTTGGCTGTTCTCCCAAGCCTTGGAGTAGGAAGGGATTGGGTCCCTTGGGATTTTATTTGTATAATGAAGTTGATCTCCCAGTCAGCTGCATTCTTTTTTATACATGTTGTTTTCCTTTAATTGTAAGCTGCCCAGAGTCATTGAGGAGTTGAAATTGAATTAGTTTAAATAAGGGGGAGGGAAGAAAAATGCTATTTAAAATAAGAGAGGATAATTAATTCTTTGAAACCCCCAGACAACAGAGGTCAGCATTGGATGCAGATGAGGAGAGCGGTACTATAACATGTTTGGAGACAGGCTGGAAAAGAGGGCTAATATTGCACAGCACCTAGATTTAGCTTTCTGTCAAGTTCAATCTTGGGACATGTTTTGGTGTAGTCTCAGAAGACATGCCCATTGTTAAAATGAAGAACAAAAAATAAAGTCTCCTTCAAGTGGCTCTCAGCTCCCGGTGACTTTCACAGAACCAACAACACCCTGTTCTTGGCATGATAAAGAAATTGTTCATGCTTTCACTCTTCCCAAAACTGCCTTTTTTGAGAGCGAAAAGAGCTGGCACTTCCATTTTAAACAAAGATGAATTTTTAAAATAAGACAAAGGAAAAGTTTAATTTATAAAACCTCACAAGTGTTATTTATAACATTGTTAGTTAAATAAGATTTCTAAATAGGTATTCTCTTGTGGGAAATGAGAATGGCATCCAGTTAACCAGAACAGCAAACTTGGTTAAAAAAAAAGGTTTGTCCTAATATTTCCCAGCCATCTAATATCAGCTAATGCAGGTAATACGATATTGCAGGTAATGCAATATTTTCCCCAAATAAATACCTCCTTAGGTATTGCAACAGCACTTGTACTTATATACCACTTCTAGTAGTTTACAGTCTTCTTTAAGCAGTTTACAGTACATATTGACCCAAACAATCTGGATCCTCATTTTACTGACTTTTGCTGAGTCAACCTTGAGCCAGTTAGGATCGAACTGCTAGCAGAGCTTTAAAATTCTACATAGTCATTGCATATTTACTGCCCCAAAGTCCTCAAAAATGTAATATCAATCTGATCCCATAACATGGAACACACCTCTAACAGAGCATCTAATCATTTGAAACTGCTTAAAAGGAAAAATCCGGTGCCATAGCTCAAACATGGCTTTTTGACACTTCTTTCCTGGGAAAACAATAGTAAAAGAAAGTCTTCTTACTGCAAGTAAGGCCTGAATTCCTTCTATCTCTCTCTCTCTCATTTCCAATTCACTTTTCTTTAATTCCCAAGAGATACATTCTCTGCAGACTCCAGGATTCAAAGTGGATACAACAGGAAATACTAAGATAAACAGGATGTCATTTGAGCCAACAAATAATGGACAAACTAATCTCTCATATTGTTGTAAAAAAAACACATTTCTGAAAATACTTTCTCACAACATAGAAACTGTATTTAAAAAAGAGAAGGGGGCTTTGATTGATTCATATAATTATTTTTGCTTATTTGGGGCACCTCAGAGCACTTTCTGTACCTGTCAAATGCCTTTGTTTCTCCTTGGAAATACCTCCCAATGGGTCACTCAACAATGTGTCACTCAACATAAGAATTTAGCCTTTTTCAAATTATAAATCCTCATAACTATAGTAATTCAATACCTATACAGATCTTAGCTACTAATCACAAACTCAAGTTGACATTTTCAAATGCCCCTGGCCATATATTATTAGTGTATTTACCTGAAAGACTAATCTTCCCCCCATAAATGAAGAGCCATCTTTTGATTCATTGAGTAAAACTGACAGATAGCATTCTTACATCCTTGGAGAAAATTTAGGATTATCTTCCTCTTAAATATATTCAGCATTTTAAAAGAGACAAATGACTGGAAATTTCTGAAAGCAGGACATTGCAACAGATATACAGGTAGTCCTTGACTTACAACCACAATTGAGTCCAAAAATTGTTGTTAAGTGAGACATTTGTTGAGTTTTGTCCCATTTTATGACTGTTCTTGCCACAGTTGTTAAGTGAATCACTGCAGCTGATCAGTTAGTAACCAAGTTGTTAAGTGAATCTGGCTTCCCCATTGACTTTTCTTGCCGAAAGATTGCAAAGGGAGATCACATGATCTTGGGACACAGCAATGGTCATAAATATGAACAAGTTGCCAAGCATCTGAATTTTGATTACATGATCATGGGGATGCTGCCAAGGTCATAAGTCACTTTTTCAGTGTCATCGAAGCTTTGAACAGTCACTAAATGAACTGTTGTAAGACGAGGACTACCTGTATTTGGACAGAAGCTATAAAAATGTGAACTCTTTCAAAATTCATTAACATAATTTTGCAGATTAAATCTTATCCACTACTGATTAAAAAAAGATACCACTTCAGTGGGAAGGTAACAGCGCGCCATGATGTCATACAGACCTTATGACCGCCAAAATATCTTTGGACAGCGCTGGCTCAATGGCCCTTGAAACAGAGATGAGCATTGCCCCCTATAGTCGGCAACGAGTAGCAGAGTAAAATCCACAGGGACTCCTTTTTCAGAGATTAAAAAATTATAATCTGAATGTTTGGACCTATGCATTACATAACCCTCAGATAGATATCTTGCCAATCATCCTTGACAAATGCACAACATTCTATAGAATAAGGGTAAAGGTAAAAGTTCCCCTTGCTAATCGTTTCTGACTCTAGGGGGAGGTGCTCAGCTCCATTTCAAAGCCGAAGAGCCAGCGCTGTCTGAAGACATCTCCGTGGTCATGTGGCCGGCATGACTAAACACTGAAGGCACACGGAATGCTGTTACCTTCCCACCAAAGGTGGTCCCTATTTTTTCTACTTACATTTTACATGCTTTCGAACTGCTAGGTTGGCAGAAGCTGGGACAAATAACAGCTCACTCTGTTATGCGGTGCTAGGGATTCGAACCGCCAAACTGTCAACCTTTCTGATCGACAAGCTCAGCATCTTAGACACTGAGCCATTGCATACCTATTCTATAGAATAACACACTTTAAATATTTACCTTTTAATGAGGCAGCTATTTTTAATATGGTTCAACATTATATACTTGTTTTACATTAGAGCAATACTTAGCACTCAATTGTGACAGGGCAGTCATGGAAATTATGAGACATTGGATACAGTGCCAAAAATATGTAAAGGAAGAGCTACAATCAGAAATGTAAATCAAATTTACAGAACAATTTAATACATGTTTATGGGAAGCAAGTTATGGCAAATTCAGGAATGTTTATTCCCAGGTCAGTGTGTATCTAATACTATATCTTTAGTAAGGCCGTAGGGCAAAAAAAACCCTACTTAGAACCATTTTTGATGCCTGATTAATCTTTAAAATATCTTATGCAAGGTTTTAAATTAGTAGATCCTATTCTTGCTATCATTCAAAAATTCCTTTGATATTAAATGTTATTCTGCAATCTTCACTATAATCATATCATGAAGCCAGCTGGCTGACCTTGGGCCAGTCACGTTCTTTCAGCCCTGGGAAGCAGGCAAGGGCAAATCATTCCAAAATCTTGCCAAGGAAACTGAAGGGACCTGTTCGGGCAGTTGCAAGGAGTCAACACACTGACTCAAAAGTACAATACACCCCACCCCCAAAACAACGTATTAAACATATGTCAATTTCAGCAATTTTATTTAAATCCTGTAATTTAGTTTTATTTCTGATAGTAGTAGCATTATTCATTTGCTATAGATGCCACAAAAGCGTGTGAAGGCTGAGGCTCACAAAATGACAACCACGTGCGTTGGGGGGGGGGTGGCCTGAAAATGGCGGCTGTCGAAGAAATCGGTGCCACAGTGCTCACAAACAGCGGAGAGGCAAAGTCTTGCCTCCTTGTGGACGCAATATGCTTCCTAGGCACTGCCAACCACTTGGACAAAAACACAGCCTTGCCTCTGACCTGAGCGGCATGGAAGGCAGATCACCCCCAACAGCCCACTCCTTCCTCTAAAAAGACAAAAACAAGGTACAAAAAAATTGCAATGAAATGAAAGAAATAAACTAAATAATAAACTAAAATAATAAACCTGTGCGAAAAGTGGAGAGTCCAAGCCTATTTATCCAAAACTGCTGGAACTCACCAACTGTGTCCTTAATGGGCCAGACTGAGTTGAAAAACTGGCCTTAAAGAGGAACAGGGGGTGTAGTTAAAGAAAATTTGAACTCGGTCCTTGAGCAACCAGACTAATTTAATCCATGTTTGGACTCTCCAAGCAGCACACAGGAGAATGGCAAAGTTTGAAAGCTCTGGGCTTAACATGGCCCAAACAAGCTGTTTTCTTGTTTGCCCCCAAGAAAATAATCATATACAGGTAGTCCTTGACCTACAACCATTCGTTTAGCAGCCGTTCAATGTTACAATAGCACTGTAACATCCTCATGGTCATGTGATCAGAATTCAGGTGCTTGGCAGTTGACATGTATTCACGAGAGTTGCATTGTCCCTAGGTCATGTAGTCACCATTTGCAACCTCCCCAGCCAGCTTTTGACAAGCAAAGTCAATGAGGGAAGCCAGATTCTTTTAACAACTGCATGAGTCACTTAACAACTGCAGTGATTATCTTAATAACTGTGGCAAAAGTTCATAAAATGGAGGAAAATTCACTCAACAGCTACCTTGTTTTAGCAATGCAAATTTGGGGCTCACTTGTGATCGTTAAGTTAGGACTAGCTGTATAAGCCCATGTGCAAAAATACAGTAAGTTTATGGGCCGTGTTAAAGCAGGGGGGGGGGGGGTGAGACATACAGGCTAAAAGAAATTGACTGCCTCAAGCCACAATATTAGAAATATTGTGACTTAAAATGACAAGGAAGCACAAAGATGAGGCTTCACCATTTGAGCACCCCTCTAAAATGCAAGTTGTCTCATCAACACCTCTAATGCCCATTCAGTCCTGATTGAATGGAAGCCTCCTTGAATCAGAAGACTTTTGGCTAGACTGTAAAAAAAGGAAAAAAAAGAAGAGAAAAACAAACATTCTGGAAGAAAATCATGGTAAACATTTCCTAAGAGCACTGCAGAGGTGGAATTAAAATCTGACTCAAGGGCATCTTTACCTCTAAATAGCTCATTATTACGACACTCCTTTATTTAGAGCTAGAGTGTCCTTAATGAAGTTGTGACATCAACCAAGTAATAGTATAATGTATATTTTTCTTCTTTCCGAGACGGTCTTTAAAACTGAAATGTGTTCCTCAGATTAAGTCATATATCCTGTATTTTTAAGTCCAATAAAAATCTTACCGTTACCCTATCCGTGATTTTTGGCAGGGGTTAGCATCCAGTATTCTCCAGAAAGGAGAGTGCTGATTAACTCATAGTTTGCTTCCTCCTTTCTAATTTGTCAGTAGATTCGAATGGATACTAGCCTTCTGTTGCATCTGGAAAATTACTTACAGATTTTTGAACTCCAGGGGAAGAAAACAGTGCAACTATGAAAGAGATTATTTCCGGCAGTGAAAGGCAGTCCTTTTCCGGATTTATGTAAGCAAAGGCCGTATAACCCTTTCATAAAGAGGTTGTACCTGTTAACATTCCTACATGAAGTAGGGTATTAGAGTTCACACATTACATGAAAGTATAGGTAGAGTTTTTGTTGTTGTTATTTTGGTTTTATTTTAGGTCTATACTGTTTTGTTATATTTTATTCCATTTTTCCCTTACTCCTTTTTAAGTCTTTTTTTAGATTGTATATGATGGTTATGCCGTCAAAGCTGTTTTTGGTCATTGTTCCTGAGTTTCATTTTATCTTGGTAGTCATGCATTGTTGTTAAATTTAAAAAAATGGAATTGGTTTCACATTCTGTATAATCACCATAGCAATAGCACTTATATACTGCTCCATAGTGCTTTACAGTACTCTCTGGTTTACAATGTCAATATTTTGCCCCAATCTTGGTCCTTATTTTGCCAACCTTGGAAGGAAGGAAGACTCAGTCAACTTTGAGCCCCTTCAGGATCAAACTCCAGGCTGTGCCTGCAATACTGCATTTCAACCACTGCACCACCAGGGCTCCTATCTAATACTATCTATGGGGGTTTACAAAGAACAATTTAAGCAAGTCATGTTTAAATCTTACTTAGCTTTGGAGAAAGTAAACAAAAGACAGTTTAAAGCTTACCAGAGCAGAAATGTCCGTGCCCTCAAGTTAAAGAAAACGTATGCAAAGAAATCTATTCACCTTTAAGGTTGTGATTTTCAATATCAATTAAGCCTGTCAATTTTTAAATATCTGGCTGTGATTAGAACACCATGTTTCTGTGCAATAGATGAAAACTTGGAATCTGCAGTAATGGATGATAAAATTCCAAGACACTATAGATTCTAAATACATAATAGGACAAAAGAAGAAACAGCTGCATGAGGCTTAAGGACTGATTGATACTAAGACACAAGCCCAGTATTTATGGGAAAAGCTGCTTTTCCCTTCTCCACTCTACTGAGAAATGTATTGGGAAACTTTACTATTGTCCAGAAACCCTTTCTTTCTTCCGACTGAAATACAAATGGTTTACCAATTCAAATACTTTCCTACTGTGATTATACAGCTATTGCTCAAATCTCAGGAATCAAACTGTTGACATTTCTCCATATTATTCCAGTTCAGGGTACAGAAAGCAGTATTATTTTACAATCAACTGTTTATGGAAGCCCCTTTCTTTTCTTTCTTGCACAATATGTTCTGTTCTTTTGGACAGCAAAGAGTATAATTAGGGAAGAACATTTTAGAATGCAGGAAGTCATGATGGACAACTAGTTCAGGAGATGTGGATTCAGGAATCTGGAATTTCTATGATTTTATAACTTCTCAAAATACAATTGTGCATGATATCATCTGGAGTAAGAACTTAAATAGAAAAGAAGGTGATCACAGCAAGAGATGCATTGCTTCACTAACATTTCTGGGCACAAAAACATCCATTCTAAGGACAAAAAACATACTAAGAGGAGCTCTGGTGGTGCAATGGTTAAAGTGCAGTATTGCAGGCTAACTGCCCACAGCCTATAGTTAGGGCTCAAGGTTGATTCAGCTTTCCATCCTTCCAAGGACGGTAAAATGAGGACCCAGATTGTTGGGGGCAATATGCAAATAATGCTTCTACATTGAAAATTGTCTATATAGCATTGTAAAGCGTTATGGGCAGTGGTGGGATTCAGCCAGTTGGCATCACTTCGGGAGAACCGGTTGTTAAGTTTCTGGGCAGTTTGGAAACTGGTTGTTGGAAGAAATCATTAGGGCAGAGAACCTGTTGTTAAATTATTTGAATCCCACCACTGAGCAAGATGTAAGCCTAAATGCTATTGCTATAGCTATGCGGAAAAGTTTTATTTATTTATTTTCATTTTATTTATTAAATCTGTTTGCCACCCATCTTACCACAAGGCAACTCAAGTTGCACAACTTCACTCCAATTTGAAATAATACAGACCAGATCCAGATTTTAGCTTCTATTGACTCCTTGGAAGAACAGATCTGTCTGTGATCAAATGTACACGTGAATCGTTGAGTGCTCATACAGGTCAAAATTAATTTTCCAAATTAATGCAGCGCTATGTGTAAACTGACACTGAATCATAAGTATTTATGATTCAATACTTAGCACTCTCTCTTAGCACAAAAGTAATTTGTTAAAATTAGCAGAGTCTTATCCTTTTTCCCTTCAATTCCCTAGAAACTTTTTATCTACTGATTATGTGCCATCATGTTAAGAGTCGATTTTAGTGGCAACATAGATTTTTCCACGATGATTTATCCTCAACCTGTTTTTCCAGCTCTCCTAAGAGAACATGATTGCCACCGTAATTGTCAGCCCTTCAAGGTTATTCAGAGCTGGGAACAGACTTCCAAGACTATCACTACACTTTATGGAGCTAGGCTATGGTAACAGAATCCTGTTTTCCCTTCCTTGCCTCTCGGTACTCCAGGGAGTCAGGGAGGAGCCAGTTTGAGTCTCTTCCTAATACTTTCCATGTTTCTGGGCTCAAAACTTGTTTTTGCATATATTGTGTTGAAACAGTTTCCGAATAGTTTCTCCAAGATCATCTCCACGGCTCCCTACATTAATCAAGTCCATCTATTCTATGGCTGCTCATCCTGTTCTCTTTCTTTTTACCTTTCCCAGCATTATCAACTTCTCAAGGGAGTTGTGTCTTCATACAATGTGCCCCAAAATAAGATAATTTGAACTTGGTCATTTGTGCCTGAAGTGAGAACTCTGGAATGACTTCTTCTATGTTTTCATTGTTTGTTCTCTCAGCTATCTGTAGTATTGTCAACAGCCTTCTCCAACACTAAAGTTTAAAAGCATTGATGCTTCCTATTCTGTTTCTTCGAAGTCTGATTCTTACATCTGCAGAATATGGCGGGAAATGCCATTCCTGCATGAATCCGATTTTGTACACATAGACCAGGGCTGTCAAACTCGCGACCTGCAGGCCAGGATGTGTCACGCACTAGCCACACCCACACCCATTTAGCGAAGGGGAAAAAAGACCAGATATGTCACGTGACACCACCATGATGATGCGAGTTTGACACTCCTGATATAGACACCACGATATCCAAAAATCGGATTTACTGCTCTGTATTTGCTTTATTGATACTTTAACCAAGTATCAATACTTCGTGTATTTCTTGATTGCTGGTTCTTTTACTATTGGTAGTTGACACTAAAAGAATCTGTTCACCATTATCATGTTGTTATTATCAAGTCTGACTGAATATTCATTGTTTTTAGCTATATTTTAGTCTGTTTTTCCAACTGCTATCCTTGACTTTCATTACAGAGCTTGCAGTTCAGCTGCATTGCCAACCTGGAACATTGTTCTATCTGGAATATAACTTGCTATCCTGTGTATAGGTTTTGCATGAGGACAATTACATATTCCGGGAATACATTTTTTTCTAAAAACATTCCACAGCCTGACATGATCAACACCAATCAAAGGCTTTTCCACAGTCAACCAAGCATATACTGTATGACTTCTCTTTGGTATTCTTTGTTTATTGCATCGGCAATAATGTCTCTTCTTCTTTAGCCTTTTCTGAAAGCAGCTTCAACATTTGATATTTCCTATTCCATGTAAAGTACTAGTCTATGTTGGATGATCCTACACATTTTTACCAGCATGTGAAATTAAGGCTATTGTGCAATAGTTGCACAATTGGTAAGCCTCCTTTCTTCCATATTGGCAAGATTGGCCTCTCCCAATCTGTTGGTTAGTGTTTTTTCAGATTTATAAGGATGGTCTGGTTAGAACTTTTAGTAATTCTTTGGTTGTTTGCCTTATTTTATTTTAGATTTACTTTTTAAAAAATTATGCTTTTACTCTTTTTAGATGTTACTCAGGACAGTGAAGATATAGAATACTCCTTCCTCCTCCTATTTTCCCCACAACAACAATACTTTGAGGTGGACTGAGAGAGTGAGTGGCCCAAAGACACCTAGCTGGCTCTCATGCCTAAGAATTCAAGTCTTCTGTTTTCTAGCCTGGTTCCTTAACTATTTTGTAAATTTTCCCTCAGTTCCCGTAGCATATTTGCTGGGCTAGTCACAATCTTTTCTTAAGAACACACAAAGACAAATTGAACCTGCTAGAGGAAATGGGGCAGAGAAATTGGGGGGTGGAAAGCAGGGGGTGGGTTGCTGCTGGCATTACCGCCGGTTCAGTGCATGCACAATTTTGCATGCGTGTGCACCTGACACACACTCCATGCACGTGCGCAGTTACCCATAAATCTGTCTGTGCATGCGCAAAACATTTTAAAAATGAAAAAAAATAAATTTGTACAATTAAAATTGTTCTGTGCATGCGCAGAACTGAAAAACAAGACAGCGGCACCAACGGCACCGCCCCGGGAACCGATTTGGGGGCGTGGCAGGCCTGAGTTGCTGCCAGTTCCAACGACCCAGGCTGCCAAACCACTACTGGTTTGGCCGGATTGGTCCGAACCGGTAGGAACCTACCCCTGATGGAAAGCCATAGAGACCATCTTCCTGGAGCAACTTCAAATCTAGAACTAATGCTGTGCTGTGTTTCTTCTCCCTTACATGCCCACATGCCTACAAACTGTAATTCCTAAAAGATTATAAATTATGAAAAAGACAAGAACTTCATTCAATCATAACAATATTCCATTGAGACCGATATTTTATTTGACAACCAGATTTATCAAGAGGAAAAATGACCCTGAATTTAAGATGAACCCTCTTCCCACTAAAAGAAAGATTCATCTGCTTTGTTTAATATTCATCTGTTTTCTTTGATATTCACTGAGTCAATCAAAGATTCTCCCCTTATAAAAGTAAATTATTTGAAGACAGTTTGAATTATTGAATCTTTCCTTAAAAAAAATGTAGTATATTTGGCATCTATGGTTTTTGCTTGTTTTATTTTAAACTGGAACTCTCTGGAAAAATTTCAAGATGATATAATACCACACACGCAAAAACAGTAAGCGAATAAAACTTTAAAAACAGAACATCTTAATACTTTTGAGATGCTCATGGAAGTCCTGAAGGCAATGGCATTCAAATGCTCTTGCTTTGTAGCAGTTGATATTCAATAATCTACCATCTCCAGAGGAGATTTCATAAACTAGCAGCTATTTTTAAGATATAATTCCCAGAATTCCTGGGGTTTAAAGGAAGAATAAATTCCCAAAGCATGTACCCATCTTTGTTGTGATATATTTCTTAGAATTTATCTCTATCATAATCATTAGAGCTGAGTTAATCTTTCCACTAAACAAACCTGGGGGATTGGATTAATTTGTAATAATCACTGCAATCCATTTATCTTGTCAACATAATGCACAGAGTCTACAAAGGAATTAGAAAACTTAGAGAAAGAATAACATGAACACAAGACTTCAAATTCTCAGACACACAGGCACATACAAGTAGTCCTCAATTTATGACCAGTCACTTAACAACGACCACTTGAAGTTACAACAGACCTCCCCAGGGCTTCTTACCACCCTTTTTCAAAGTAGCAATAGGGTCACATACTCTTGGGCAAACACGCGACCGCATTTTGGGTGCTTGGCAAGGCAGTTCACCTTTACAGCTGTTTGCAATGTCCTGCAGTCATAAGATTCCAATTTGCAACTTTTTTTGCCCTTTCCAACATTAACTTCCGGTTTCCAGGAAAAAAAAAATCCCTTGTGGGAAATGGATTTGCTTAACTACTGCAGTGTTCACTTAATAACCACTGCAACAAAAACATGTCAAAAAAATGAGCTCCAGTCATGTGCAATATCTTCTCTCTTTTATTCACCTACAAGGGATCTAGATTCTACCACAGTTCATTTGTAATGAGCTCCCATCTCTCCATTCAAACAAATTATTTGTGTATTGCTGTAAGCTGCCTAGAGTAGCCCAACAGATAGGCAGAAAATAAATGTAACAAACAAAAAACAAACAAATAAATAAATAAATATATAAAAACACAACTATAAGAACAAACTCATTGACTTTTTTTTTAAATCAGCCTTTGGCCTAAACAATTTCACAAGCCCTTTTTCTGAGGGCAAAAGTGAAGGAGATTTACATACACTATTGTAAAGCCGCAAAAAAAAGGAAGCATTAAATATTGAAACATACTTGGAATTGGACATTATTGTTTCATAGAGATAGCACCACAGCACTTGGGAGGGGGTGGGTTTATAATTTTATTCTACCCCTTTTTGTGTGTGTCAGTTGTCCTTTGCCTGAAATATATTATAAGTAATACCTTTCAGCATAAGAGGGGATATTCAAAGTGATAACAGTGGAAAACAAGGTAGTAAAAAAGAAAGACACCTAGAATCCTCCTATATGCTTTAGCAGAATATAAATTCATCTAACTCAGTATTGTCTTCAGGGCTTAAAAGCAGAATTTTACAGTTTTAAAAAGGGATGTTTTTTTCCATGTGCAAAGTGTCTAGGATTGTCCGGATTCTAACATTTCCTCATGTCACTTATTTGTAAAAACAGATAGTAGCCTGTTCTAAGCATGACTTGAAAGGCTTCTGCTTAATATTATGCGTCGTATGGTCCTGAGGGACAAAGGCAGAACTCATCACGTAATATGCAACATCCAAAATCAGTCCTCAACAAAATCAGTGTCTGACTTTTCAGCCTGCCTTTAATGTGATGAGTCTGCAACATGCAAGAATAGTTCTGCTGTTCTGATTTTAGCATTTTATATACAGATAAAGGCATGCGAGGATCTCTCAGAGCTGAAGAAGCTTTTTGGATGAGAAGTGAAATGTCTTCAAAGAAAAAACAGAGTCCAGTTGCCTCTTAAAAAAGCACCTTTAGGACTTCCTCAACCTTCTGTCTTCCACAACTGCGGTTCTACAGCTGATTTAATTCCCAATCCTTGGGGTGCAGCCCAACGTATTAACGGAACACCAGGTTGGAGAAAACTTCTTTCTCAGTTTATGACTCCCTGGTGACCTACATCTAGAAAGATACTGGAGTTCAGAAGCAGAGGAGTTCCAACTGAGGGGTCCTTTGGTGCTCTCCGAGCTTGGTTGTTTTCTAGCAAACAGTTCATTAGCCAAACTAGGTGACCTCAACAGGGCTAGTCTGATAATTACCTAATCTGAGTAATGAAACATCTGCAAGAAAATAACCACGCCCAGAGAGCACCAAGCATCTTTTTTTTTCCAACCCTGAGCTATAAATATTCACCTATATTGGTAGCGTTCCTACTGATCAATAATTTGGGAGCCCTTTGCTGGGAAGAATTCAAAGCCTTTGTCTTAGTTGTTTCTCTGTGAGGAAGCAAGAAAGCAAGCAATGTAACCATTCCATGAAGCAGAATGGCAAGAACATTGCACCATTTTTTCTTAGGGTATGTGGTTTGGCACAGCTCTCATCTGCACTGAATTAAAAGGTTCCTGAAAAAAAAAAAAGACTTGGTCCGAATCACTCCATATGAGCTCCCAAGAGGTTGAAACATGCAGAAATCTTTTAAAAGGAGTTCCAGTCCACGTGCCTGGCCATTTGTGCCGGAAATTGTGAATTCCCAGACACTCCGCTGGATTCTGCCCAATTCTAGAATGATCAGTCTGCTGCTTCATGGGAACTACAGCTGCATTGTGCGGTCTGATTGCACACAAAAATGGATGTGCTATGCCAAGGTATATCTAAGAGTTCAGCATATAACTGCCACATGAATTATACAAATCACTCTCTCCTTGCTTGTGTCCATTCACAACTAGACAAAAGGAATGCTAATTTGATACTGAATTATGGCTTGGGTGAAGCTGTGCAGAGGCACTGTCTAGAAGCATTCTGCCTTTCTTCTTGAGTAATGCATAGGGAAAGGAAACAATCTCTCTTCTGTTGAGCATCTTTAGCCAAAAACGAGAGGGATGATCAAAAGCTTATTTAGTAAGGTTTATGGAAAGAGATGCCCTTTGGAACACATTTGGAACACAAGGCCAAATAAGCCTCTCTTGCCCTCCTTCGCTTAACTAAAATAATATTATACTAGTGTATCTTTAAAATCTATCTAGCCACATGCTATTCTTGTCAAGTTGCCATCGGTTGAAATAGGAAGGGAAAATAATAATCCCTGTTTCTGTGTTGGTGATCCATGGCCTACAAAAATGAAATTGGTACTGGCCTGGAAAAATGAGGGCTTAAATGTGCCACTAAAATCAATTGGCTATAAGCCAAGTAATTTCACAATTAAAGACTATCCTAAAATGGACTTGTGGAGTATCAAATACTAGACACCTTCTATGCAAAATGGTCAATAAATATTTAAATATGCCAGATCAACAGATCAGGTTTATCAACAATCTAAAATATCTTCAACTTTGATCAAGGATGAATTGTTGCTCTCCCATTATAATGCAGACTTAAATAAATCAAAAGGAGTTTGCCTTATCTATTTCTTTGTTATTAAGAGATTATCTTCATAGGCATTTTCCATCAGTAGTTATATGATTCGGAATAGTGTTTTATCAATTAAGACTTATTAAGACTGATCTCTTAATAACAAAGAAAGAGATACACCAAGTTTCTTTTGATCAATGCCTTCAACATCAACTCTTAAGGTTTGCAAAATACAAATCCAACACTAATTTATTGTCTCAGGCAACTATGACAAAAGGACTATTAAAATCAGGGCAAAACAATAATCAGTCATCTTACACTTCAGCTCAGACCAGAACCAGTGGAAACAACACAATCAAAAGCAAGCATCCTGGCACAAGTAAGAGTTTCCCATTTCTTCTGACACAGAATTCCAAAATAACCTAGTGCCGCAAGGCACATCACCTCTAGCTCACATTTTACAACGCTGTACTTACATCCTACAATACAATTGAATTCTGTAAAAGTTTGGGGGAGAATGGAGTGAAGAGCTCCAAGACATTAGAGTTGGAAGAGCAAAGGAGAATTCCTTGTGTGGTATCCAAAGGAGAAATGGAGATTCCCAAAATCTTGAATCCATGAATGGCTCTTTGAAGAAACATGAAAATTATGGTTTCCCACTCTGTTCAGGACTGAGTAGGACGATACTGCCTTGTTATTTAAGCATACCATTCAAATTATGCTTAAATCAAGCATCCTGTAATAGAACAATCCAATAGTATTAGTAGCCGCATCTCCAGCTTGTCATTTTCTGTGTCTTCACTGTGTACTCAAGGGGTGTGGCAACCTATCTCTAAAATCCCAATTCTCACCCTGGCTTAGGTTCTGGAGATGTACTAGTACTCTGCAAGTCCCAGACACAGTACAGGTAGTCCTCAATGTACAACCACAATTGAGCCCAAAATTTATGTTGTTAACTGAAACATCTGTTAAGTGAGTTTTACCACATTTAATAACTTTTCTGGCCACATTTGTTAAGTGAATCATTGCAGAGCTATAAAAATATTTACAGACTCAATTCCTGGACCTGAATTGTTTCAACTCCTACCCTCAAAACAACGGTATAGGACAGCGATGATGAACCTTTTTTGGCTCGCGTGCCATAAGTGGGAAGAGTGCAGGGGGGGGCATGTGTGGGCATGCTGCACCCATAATGAAATGCACGACCCCCCCAGTGCGCATGCGCACACTACAGATGCTTCCCCCCATTTTTTGCATGCTTTTTTCCCCCTCCCCAGGCCCCAGAGGCTTTATAGGAGCCTGGGGAGGGTAAAACAGCCTCCCCTGCCCCCCCCGGAAGCCCTCTGGAGGCTTCAGGGACCTTCAGGACGCTTCCCTGAAGCCTCAGGAGCAGTCAAAACGACCATCCGAGCAAACTGGAAGTCCGTTCCAGAACTTTTGGTTTGCGAGTAGGGCTGGTTTTTTGTGCTACATAGGCTTCAGGGAAGCTCATGAATCCTTTGGAGGGCCTCGGGGTGGGGGGGCTCTTTTCACTCTCCCCAGGCTCTTATAAGGCCTCTGGAGCCTGGGGAGGGCGAAAAATGGGTTTAAAAAAGGGTGTACTTATTTGGCCAGTGTGCACATGTGCGCTAGCCAGCTGACAGGGCAGCGCCTCGCATGCCCTGACAAATGGAGCCACGTGCCACCTGTGGCACGCGTGCCATAGGTTCGTCATCACTGGTATAGGAGCACTGCACACCAAGATAGCTAGACACAAGAACAGTTTTTCCCCAAACGTCGTCACTCTGCTGAAAAATAATTCCCTCACCACTGTCAAACTATTCACTAAGGCTGCATTACTATTACTATTAGTCTTCTCATTCATTCCTAGCACCAAAGACAAATTCCTTGTGTGTGCAATCACACTTGGCCAATAAAGAATTCTATTCTATTCTATTTTTTCTATTCTATTCTATTCTATTCTATTCTATTCTGTAGTTGTTAAATTAGTAACACAGTTGTTAAGTGAATCTGGCTTCCCCATTGACTTTCCTTGTCAGAAAGTCACAAAAGGGGACACTGAAAGTCATAAATATGAACCGGTTGTCAAGCATCCAAATATAAATCACATGACCAAGGGGATGGATACAATGGTCATAAGTGTGAAAAATGGTGATGAGTCACTTTTTTCAGCACCGTTGTAACTTCCAATGGTCACTAAATGAACTCTTGTAAGTCAAGGACTATCTGTACGCATAAACAGTGCCACTAAGAGCCGAGGTGACGCAGTGGTTAAATGCAGCACTGCAGGCTACTTTAGCTGACTGCAGTTCTGCAGTTCGGCTGTTCAAATCTCACCGGCTCAAGGTTGACTCAGCCTTCCATCCTTCCGAGGTGGGTAAAATGAGGACCCGGATTGTTGGGGGCAATATGCTGACTCTGTAAACCGCTTAGAGAGGGCTGAAAGCCCTATGAAGCGGTATATAAGTCTAACTGCTATTGCTATTGCTATTGCTATATTAGGAAATGTTGTTT
Source organism: Thamnophis sirtalis (assembly GCF_051295495.1). Lineage (NCBI taxonomy): Eukaryota > Metazoa > Chordata > Lepidosauria > Squamata > Natricidae > Thamnophis > Thamnophis sirtalis. The sequence goes on from NW_028261383.1 coordinate 160,658,003, forward strand.
TATTTGAACCAAGTTGTTGCAGCTCTTTGGAGCATAACAGGGACAAAATTAATAGCAAGGATAATGCAGCTTGTTATCTTCTTTCTGAATTCCAATCTTCTTTCTCCATTTTTTCATTGCAGCTCATTACATATTGATTGAGGTTATGTTATTATCAATTGTGATTACGTTTTTATTTAAATATGGTGGAAAATCTAATCTTTTTTCTCTACCTCCCACCTCCATCTTCCTTGAAACTTTTTTTTTGGGGGGGGGTGATCTCTCACATACCTCTGATTACAGCTGGGCAAATTCCCCAACTATAGTTGGTATCCTCAACTATATTCTGAAACGATAATTAGCATCCTAATCATTCCATTAAATCTCAAAAGACTATTCCTGGATGCAAATAGATCCCAGGCCTTGCCAATAAAAACACACATATATACCTTCATACTATTCTTCTGATTAAAGATTCCCACATCTCAAGGCACATATTGCCTATACCAATGATGGCGAACCTTTTAGACATCAAGTGCTCAAATTGCAAACTGAAAGGTGCATGCATGTGCAAACATGCATGTTCACAAACAGGCATGCACACATGCACGGATATGCACTTGTGCATGCATGGACATGCACGCACCACGCAGCAGAGATCCAAGGACCAGCTGGCCAATGGGAAGTGGGGTATCCCAACAACAGGGGCACAGCAAGGGGATTTTTTTCTTTTGTGAGCTTCTGTTTCGTCGTTTGCAGGGAAACAGAAGCTCACGAAAGAAACGCCACAGAGATCTGACCTGGAGCAATGGCACACATGCCAGCAGAGAGAGCTCTGCGTGCCACCTCTGGCACGCATACCATAGGTTTGCCATCATGGGCATACACCATGGATCTCAGTCTATTATAGTAACATTCCGTAGCAAAGGTTTAGCATGGATCAAGCTTCAGTTACAACAACAAAAAAGGAACTCCCTCCCAATAAGATCTTTCATTCATACAACTGGGTTATATTAATTTTTCCTAACATTTTCTCCTACCATCCTGTCCCCAACTGAAACCTTTCACAACAGCTCAATATTGTAAATGTCTTCATGAACAAATAGTGTTCACAGATTCCACATTCAGGAAATCACATGTAGACATATTTTTATATTCTTCAATGAACAATTAACTATTTCCCCTGAACATTGAAATGCAATGGGGTAATAATCTGGCTCCTTTTAACTGTACCACAGTATTAGCAATTCAAAGTTATTCAGAGAGAAAAAAATAGTCATGCTTTTGGGTAAATACAGTAAGATTAACAGTCCATGCAACAATCTGACTACTTTCTGATGTCATTCAGATTCAGATGTTATGCCATTTTCCTCAATGATTATGTCAAGGCCGATCATGAAGAAATCCTTGCCCACTCTATGGATATTTCAGACCTTCCTTGTATTGTTAAGATTTCATTCTTATTAAATCTGTTTATCTTATAAGAGAAATGAGGACCTCTGGTTTTAGCCCTAACACAGGCTATTAGGCCAGCCCACCAGGCCTAAAATGAGGGCCTGTGTGTCTGGCAATCCACCACCACAAGAGCTCACCTTAATATGCAAAGATCGGCTATCAGAGTTACGCAGAATAAGGTAAATTCTTAAAATCAGATATAGGAATGTCCTCCACGTTTTGAGACAACTTTCAGAATTCAAAGCCAGCATGGTCCACACTGCAAGTTTCTTTATGGGGCCAAGGAAAGGGCCATCTGCTATGATGTAGTAGCTAGCACTGGGCCAAAATGCAGATGATCTTAGTACAAATCTCCACATACCCATAATACTGTTTAGTGATCAGAAGCTAGTTATTCTCCCAATCGTATACTTCACAGGTTTGTCAAAGGCTGTCGGAGGAAGGATACGACATAACTTAAAGGCATTCTGAGATTCTACTGCAAATCATCATAAAAAATGAGATGGAGAAAAAGCAACTATTTGTCGTACTCAATATAAACTAGCTAACACTCTCACACTAGATAGATAGATAGATAGATAGATAGATAGATAGATAGATAGATAGATAGATAGATAGATAGATAGAAAGAAAGAAAGAAAGAAAGAAAGAAAGAAAGAAAGAAAGAAAGAAAGAAAGAAAATAAATAAATAAATAAATAAATGACATATCTCTTCCTGGACTATATTAATTTTTTAATTTTATCTATAGTTTACTAATATCACTCATATAACTCCCCTATTTATGTTTTGAGGTGGGATGGTATCATTGTTGAATCTGGTTGAGTAAACCAGACCAATGATGTGCTCACACATACACAATCCTTTGTATTACAAAGTAGTTTCGGTGCCTCAGTGAAACACCAGGCTACTAGTGATCTATTGCTGTGTTCTAATGACTTCGAATACAGTCATTAAATGTGAAATTTCCAGTTCAGTAACCCAGCCTACAGTATGATGTCCTCAAATCAACAAACCAGTCCTGCTTTCTTTCAGAAGAAGTACTAGAGATAGGGCCAAAGAAACTTGCAAGTGCTTACATGTAGCACTCAGTAATTTTTCTTGGCTCATGCATATAATAATATACACATACACGAACACACCCCTATCCTAACATGTTATATAAAATGTTAGGGCAGCAACAGTAGCTTTGGTCTGGAATTAGAATAACACATCAATTTTACTGGAGTGTTTAGAAGGCTTCTTTCCTACTGGTTTGATGCTTTTTCCTTTATTACCCAGAACTGTTTTTATCGGAATGCCCTTTCTACCCAAAGTAGGTAAAACAATTTGAGTCAATTTAAAAGTTTCTGTTGTGATTGGGTAATAAGATTTTTGAAAAACCACTTTTACTCAATTTGGGGTAATTTAAATAGATTTGGGATTAGTTCCTTGTTAAACTCCCATTTCAGGTTTGCGGTAATAGAGATCAAAAACCATAAACTAAAGATTTAACATGAATAGTTTAACAAATAACTCAACTTGCAAATAAAGATTTTTTAAAAATTTAAAGACAAAATAAAACTCACAGTAGGGTAATGACCACTGGAAAAGCCTACTACATGCATTTTTTAAGGTAATCTGACTTGTGTTACACAGAAGATCCAGGTCTACCATGTAGCAGACTGGGCAAGTTGCTTAATAAGTAGAAGAATAGAAGATGAGAAACGAAGAGCAGCAGCAAGTTTTGGGTACCATATTATCCGCCCTCTCATTTTCACAGGCCCATCAATCATGCACTTAATCTGAAAGATAGTAACATTAAGGCAGGAGACCCAATATGTCAGTGATAGAAAAGATGTTTAGACATGCAATTCAAGCCCCTGATGAAAGATTTTTTAGATCAGAACTGAGAAAGTTCTCAGACTAGCATTAAGACAGGTTCTATTTTCAAGGGGAGCCAGTACTAGATCAGGTGAGCCACTGATCTGGGCACATAGGACATGGCTTTTCAAACTTGGTGAAAAGGCAAGCTAGTTAGATCCTGCAATAAAAATCTTTCTGCTTTTCACAAACCAGAAGAGTTTTTCTCAGACAGACCAGTCCAAAACAAATAGGGACCAGAGAAACAACAAGAAATATTCACAGGGAGATATGGCAGTTCTATTATAGGATGGAGTCCCCCTCCCCGAAAGCCCCATGAAGTTTTCCCATAAGTCTGAATGCCACACCTTGCAAAGAAACCAATCCTTTAAAATTGCATCAATCGCACTGTCTTTGTTCTTAAGTCTTTTCGCCTAATCCCTATGCATCAGCTATTTATTCAAAGCTGAAGGGGGGGAAATATCACTCAATACATTGCATATTTCATGAAGTCAGGATGGGGTGGGGAAAATGAAAAGAATATTTCCAGGACTAAGTTCTTGCTTCAGTGATCCCTGTCTGAATATTAAGCCCTAAAGAATGAATGCCATCCAAGGAGATTTGGCAAAATGCAGAGTAGCCCAGCAGCTCACACAAAACATTCCAGAAAGAAGTTGGAAAGGAAAAAATGACCTCTTCAATTCAGAAAAGGCAGAGAAGCAGGAGAGTTTTTTTTAAAAAAAAAAACCAGTTGAGTTTTAGATTTCATGCTGTAATAACAGGTCACTCACTTTTGGCTTGATTGCAAGATATCCTAAAGTATACCATCAGATACCACCTGTTTTTACCTTCCCTTCTGCCTAGCCAGTGGTAAACAACTCTTACCTCTCTTCAAAATTCCTCTTCTATAAAGAAGCTTCAAACTGTTACATGTAAAGAGGGTACAGCACACCCTGCATATTTTGGAAGGCAGGAAGCCATGTTTTAAATGCAGGAAATTAGACCTCTCCATATTCAAAATCTGAATGTTCAGTGAGTCTGAAAAACCTCTACTATGATCTATGTGGCCACCCCTCAGAGACAGCAATGTTCACACCATTTTACCTTTGGTGACCAAAAAAAGCATACGCAATACAAAGGGATGAGAGATGTATCCCTTCTCTACAACCATTTTGCAGTAGAGATGATACTTTGCAAGAACTATTTCAGTAGCAGACATAGTTACTTTTCTGATCCTTCAGGCTAAGATTTCCCATGTCTCAGTTAGAGGAAATAAGAACTTCCTCAAACCCTCATTCTTGCCTCTCCCCTCTAAATAATTATTCTCTCCATCACTATATTTCATCTCTCCATCTCCTTCAAAAAGTACCATTGTTGCCGATGTATGACCTAACAGCTACCTTATTACCTCTTGATATATGCCATGGCATAAGCAAGGGGCCAATGAAGCCCCTCCTTCCATTTTGGGGAAGAGGACAGAGGTTATTGGTTTTGCAGATGGACATCTCAGCCCAGATTCCAGCATAATCCTGGCCTTTGGGGTCACCAGCTTCACAGACATCTCTTATAGTGCACAGCCAGATCTTTAGGACAATCAACAAAACATTAATCCTTGGCTCTCCTTTTCATTATTCTATCCCCAAATGTATTTTGTGGGGGAGCTTTAATCTCCATATTACAGCTTCCTTGCCAGTGAAGAGGTGTGATCTACTTGAGGTACCAGCTTCAGGCCTACGCAATGCCAGCTAAACAGGCTCCAAATCTCAATGAGAGTCTGGCTGAAAACAGAAGCAGCAATATCCTAAGTAAATATTTAATTATGAGGAACAAGAAACCAGAAAGACAGTTGAATTTGGGCATCTTCTTGGCACAGATAAGAATGTACAATGAATCTATAAAGTACAATGTTTTATATTTTTTTTAAAAATAATAACAGGAAGGATGTTGAATAGCTGTTAAGGCTGTAATCCTCTACCCTACTACCTGGCAGAAAGCCCCGTTGAACTCAATGGGACTTGCTTCTGAATAAACATTCACTGGAATGCAATATTTCACTCTCATTGTGTTCTAAAGCTACACACCAGCAGCAGGGACAGGAGGAGGAGAAATTCCAGTGGTCTCTCCATTCAACATTTGAGAACAGATTTCATTTTAGAAAAGATTACTCTCATTAAGTAGATTCTAATTTTATAGCATGTGTTTTTGCCACTGGTCCCCCTCCCACAAAGCAATCCTAACTCCTAACTATCTTCATACCTATTCACACAACCATTTGTTCCTGGAAAGAAATCTGCATAAGCCCCAATGGTTTGGCAGGGGTAGGAAACAAAAAATGCAGGCAAATGAATGTAAAATATGCAACACCTTCTTTCATACATTCGAGATGGTTTGTATTTGGGGAGATGTGTTTTTTTTTAATGCAACCTTCTCTCCAAAATGGAAAATATATGTGAATTCCTGGAAGGACAGTCCCCTTCCTCATCCCAGATATTTTAGGCAAAACTGTTGTATTATTTTTTTTAAGAAAAGGGGGGGTCAAGGGAGGCTTACTTTTTTAAAAGACAAACGCAACAAGTAAAACTAACCAGAATAAGGTAAAATGCATCTTATAGAAGGGGGGAAAGGATTCAACTCACCTTCAAGGGTAAAAACAGGGGCGATCCCTATTAGCATGTGCAAAATTCCTAGTAAAAGCAGCCACAGCCTCACTTCTACTCTGTGGGGCAGCATGTTTGTGCAAAAATATTTTTTAAAAAAAAATAAGACCAGGTTGCCAGATAGTCCACGAAAGAGGCACGGTTGCAGCGGCTGTTTCGTCTCCGTAGCTGCTCACCGTCCCCACCTCTTCTTCACTCTCTCCTTCCGAGGGTCTTCAATTCTTTCACCATCCACTGAAGCAGAACCGGGAGGGGGGGCGACGGCCAGGAAAAAGCCCCTCTCCTCCTCTCTCCCTCCCAGCCCAGGAGATGAGAAAACCCAGCAGCGGCAAAGGCTGGGGAGGGGAGAGGAGGGGGTTCAGCCCTTCTTAAGCGAGAAAGAAAGATTGCATGCAGGAAAAATATATATATATTTGAGGGGGTGGGTGGGTGGGTTTGAATGATCAGCAGCAGTCCGCTTCTTCTGCACTAGCTTAAAAACAAGCCAAGGTAATCGCAGCGAGCATCAGAGCTTCCAAAAACGATGCATAGGGAAGAAAGAAGCCGGGGGAGGGGGGACGCCGACAGAAGGGGAAGAAGAAAATTAAAAAGGGGGTACTTCTGGCTTCCGACAGAGGCGAAGGCAAGCAGCTCCTCTTCCTTCCCAGCCTCTCCGAGTGATGGAGAGGGGAGGATGCACAGGGTTGATACCGTTTGCAACCCCCCCGGGAACGCTCTCTGCACGACGCGTTCCTACGCCTCCCGCCACCAGAGCCGGACGAAGGAAAAGCAACCCCCGCCTGCCGCACCAGTAGCCTCAGCCGCCTGATGGAGCTCGCGCCGCCTTCTGCCTGCCTGACGTCATAGGCTCCCAGGGAAAAGCAGGGGAGGGCGCTGCAAATGGGGGCTACGCGGCAGTGGGCTTAGGGCGCATGCGCTCTATGATATGCCCTGGTGCTGAATCGTGGGGTAGAGAGGTGGGGGGGGGGAAAGCGGGCAGGTCGTACTTTTTAAGGAAAAAAAAACCCTCCCAAAGGAGGATTCATCACCGTAGCGGCGGGGGATGCACGTGGATGCAGTGTACAGCCAGCGTAAAAAGAGCGCTGTGTACCTCAAAACCACACACACACACAAATAAATAAATAAACAAACTCTGCCTATTTCAGGGGGAAATGTCAAAGGGCGACGCGCGCCTTCTTCGTTTTTCGAAATGCTTGTAGTGTGGTGGGTTTTTTTTCCCCTCACAGCCCCCAACCCCTGTTTCCCGCCGCCTAATACCAAACCCACGAAATACTGAGCGGCGTCCTAATGACAAGGACGGCCCCCTCTGGCACAAAGGGAATGCGCGCCGGGGGAAGCTGCTGGGGGGGGGGCGCTTCAATTGCCACAAACCTTGTGGAGGGAACCCGCGCGCACCCCCAAGTTTTCATTCCGAAAACGCGCGCGCGCGCGCTCACACTCACACAAACACACACACCTGTATGCCTGCCTGTGTTGGGAGGAGGGGAAACCTGCCGGGCTTAACGTGGCATACCTCTCCCCATTAGATAATGGGGTGTGCGCAGGCATGCAAGGCAGCCAGGTCCTTGTTGCAAGGGGAGGCACCTATATGGCAGCAGGAACGCGCGTGGGGGTGGGTTGTTTTTTTCCCCTTTGGTAGTCAGAGCGACGGATGCAGCCAACGCGACTGAAGAGGTTGCCCCCTTAAAAGATGTCAGAAAGGCAAAGCAGCCCCACAGCGCAAGGGGAAAGCTGCCGAGTGGGGATGCCTGGTTGCCAGCCCCTCAGCAAACAATAGAAACAATGCTCGGTAAACGCGGCCGTGACTCTGTCGCCTGCCGATGCCAGATGCTTTTGATAAGAGCGATTCCCTCTCCCAGCCTTCTTCCAACCCGGCGCCCTGAAAACCTCCCGGAATCCCCAGCCAACGTGCACAAAGGCACCAGATGACAAAAGGCAACCCTGCTTCCTAACTGATGCCCACACTGAAATCAATCGAAAGATGGCAGCCTATTTTTCCGTTAAGAAGGGGAGCGCATTTCGGGCACCTCTAAGAGATCGTTTTAATGATTTCTGATAACATAAAAATCTTATTTTCCACATCTTGTAACTAGGGGACGTTTTCAAAGCATCATCTCTGATAGATAAGATTAAATTGTGATTTATTCACAGGAAAGGAGAAGTCTTAAATGGTTCTTTTCATTCCCAAATGGAAGAGTAATTAACAAATGCAATGCTGCTTTTCTTTTTAAAATGGTCTGATTGTTTCCGCTGTTTTTAATCTTATCAACTGCCCCAACCCTGTGGTGTTGAGCAGCCATTAAATCACACAAATGAAATAAAATCCAGTTACTTAAAAGTTACTTAACATTACCAAAATCACTTAAGCATAACAAAAACAACCTCTTTAAAGTTGTACTCAGGATACTTCATCTCATCAGTTTCTTAATAATAATAGCTATATCACTGATTCAATCTATTCAAATTGCCCACATTGTGTGAAAATACTAATTTAAATTGGATTTTCCTTCTGTCTTATCTAAAGCCTCAATAACACCCCAGGAGTTCTTGCCCATACAGGTCTTCCTGTGAGCTAAGGCCCGCATCAGACAATATTCTTCTCCATCAGTTAAGAGGCACTCCCTTATTCTTTGTATTCCTTGATATTTCAGTGCTGAGTTCAACATATTAAGCATGCTATGCAGATAAATGCAATTTGGTTCTAGAAACTTGCAATTGCTATGAAATAGAATTGTTTTACTTTTCATTTCATTAACTTATATTGTCTTTAAAAGTTTCCTGTAGCATAGGCTGATCTTGGTCTAAGATAGATAGATGGATGGATGGATGGATGGATGGGTGGGTGGGTGGGTGAGCGGGCAGGCAGGCAGATCGATTTCTCATTCCCCCTTAGTTACCACATAAAATCTACCCTGTACTTCTCCATTAGGATGTTGTTCTCAGTCTTGGTACTCAAATGTTATTGAACTGCAATTTTCTTAGACTGCTGACTAAATGAGTGTAGTAGATGTAATTCAGAGAAGTTGAAAGCTGGAAACCCATAGATCTAGAAAGAGCAGAGAATAAAGTACTTCTCAAAATATGTATCAGATGCATTATAGATCATGCATTAAGGTTTCATACTTCAGCATGTTTAAATCTAACAAATAAACATTTATCAATCAGACTGGGCATGCTGAAACTTTACGTCAAGCTCCAATATCAATATCAATGAGATTGTAGCCAAATTTACAAAATACTTACCAATAGTGGGCATGATTAGACATAAAACTTACATACCAGAAAGAAACTAGGAAGTTGTTCTGTAGCCCTTCTCCTTTCAAGTTATAATTGTGTGTGATATGTATTTATGCACTAAAAAGTAATGTAGAAGAGACATGTCAACCTACTTAGTATTAATAAGTTTGTTGTACCACATGGATTAAAAATGTTTCCTAAAAACCTGGAAGCCACTAAAAAGTTACATGTAATGGGATCTTTTAGAAATTATAATGGAACTGATCCACATTGGCAAGATGTTGGTCAACCTAACTGAGCCAATTCAGTATTTCTACAAACATAAAAACTAATAAATGGTTTGTTACAATGGTTTCTCAGTTCACAAAGGCACTTAAGCAGTCCAGATGTACTATATTTACATATGAGTATACCAATAAAATAATTATTTTTTCTATTTTTCTGAGATTGTCTAGTTTCAATGTTATTTACTTGTCCATCTAAAAAAAGCCTAGTTGGCTATATTGTTGTAATAGGGAAGGAAGTTATACTCATTGAAACCAAGATCATAATAAGTCATAAAGAAAGAACTGAAATTGCTTGAACAAAGACAATTTGGAAAGATAATGCCTTTTTTAAAGAAATATCTGAAAGTCAGTCCTTTAGAGGAAAAAATGATTTTTTAAAAATCTTGTATTTTCTTTTTTCCCCTTTTTTAATAAATCGTCTTCAACTTTAATTTAGAAAATGCTGCAATCTACTTTCCTTAAGAAAACTTTACTTTTCTATTGCTTGCTCTGTCTTTTGGGTTTTGTCTTCTGTATAGCTGTATCAGAAGTCACACTTTCTCTACATTTTCTCTTTTAAAATTCTGCTATTTTTTTCTTTCAGGCAACTTGGATACATTGAATTTCCTTTTTAATATTGTCCTTGTTTCAGCTATCATTGCTACCACCGTTTTCATTCCCATCTTAAATGTATCATAACTAGGTCCAGAAATGTTTGCAAGTTATTTTCAGCTTATGACTGAATATCTTACATTTCTTTCCAATGGTGGGATTTCTTTCTTTCTCTTTCTTTCTTTCTTTCTTTCTTTCTTTCTTTCTTTCTTTCTTCTCTCTTTCTTTCTTTCTTTCTTTCTTTCTTCCTTTCTTCCTTCCTTCCTTCCTTCCTTCCTTCCTTTCTTTCTTTCTTAGAAAGTCAGGAGAAACCACAATGACTCTTCCAGAGCTGTGTGCTTCAGTAATCATATCCATGCTGGTATGCAGAGAATGGAGATCAGATAAATTCCTTTCAAAAGTCTATGCACCTGAGGAAACTTTATTTCTTCACAGAAAATCTTATATTTCCAGGGCCATAACCAAAGGTGGTGTTCCATGTTTCCATGACTGCTCTCTGTCAAAAACCTGGAAGAAACCATCATCTAATGTCAATTTTAAAGAATTTGCCACAATATACAGGTCCCCAGAGAGTGAGGAAGGAAAAATAACAGGGAAATTTGAGATAGGTTTACACACATGCAATAAGGAAATAAGCAATAGAAACAACACTTTTGCAGCATGCAATTATTGAGAAATTGTATCTTTAATATATAATATTTATCTTTAAAAAGGACCCATTACAGCTTTGCACAAGGTTCAATGTTGACTCATAAGGTGCTTTAGATGAATTTCAAAAGCACTACATGAAAAGTCACTCAGAATTACTATACTTATTGTTTCCATATCTGTAGAATACTGACCCTTATTCATAATATCAATCTTTTTTTGTATGCTGCCTCAAGAAGGACAGAACATGATATATACTAAAATGCTAATTCTCTGGTGGTTACATTAGTGAATCATGAGAAGCAGGAAGTTAATATATTTAATAATCTTAAGTTCAAATGGTTATATGAATCAGCCCTTTTACAACATCGTATACAACATCCCTAAAGAACATGATGGCTAAAGTGTTATATCTATATATGCAGATTACATTGCTCTAGAAGTGCATTAGCCAAGGTGGCGCAGTGGTTAAATGCAGCACTGCAGGCTACTGCTAGATCAGCAGGTCAGCGGTTCAAATCTCACCGGCTCAGGGTTGACTCAGCCTTCCATCCTTCCGAGGTGGGTAAAATGAGGACCCAGATTGTTGGGGGCAATATGCTGACTCTCTGTAAACCGCTTAGAGAGGCCTGAAAGGCCTATGAAGCGGTATATAAGTCTACTGCTATTGCTATTGCTATTAACTTATCATATGCACCTAGCAATTCTAAATTAGAAAGTGGCAAATAAATTAGCAAATTAGAGGAATAGTTAATTCAACATACATAAATGATGAATCCATAAATCAAAACTGGGATAGGTAGAGTATGCAGATTATGTAATATAGTGAGCTTAACAACAATAACAACAACAACAACAAAAAGCAGTGTTATTTAACCTAATAAGAAAAGAACCTAATGCTGGGAAAGATTGAGGGCAAAAGAAGAAGAGGAGGACAGAGAATGAGGTGGTTGGATGGAGTCACCGAAGCAGAAGGTGTGTGCTTAAATGGACTCCAGAGGATGGTAGAGGACAGGAAGGCCTGGAGGAACATTGTCTATGGGGTCTCCATGGGTCAGAGACAACTTCGCAACTAACAACAACAACAATTTAACCCAGTTCCCATAGTTTATTTTTCTTACAAGTATTTCCCATATTAACTCTGGCATCAACAAGTTCTGGTTCCTGTGACCTGCCTATTGATCTCAGGTTCACCGCAAAATGCTCAACATTTCATGAGAATTGTCACATATTCATTTATCCCTTATTATCCCATGCACAAAATTTCCAGACAACTCCTGCAAGTATTTGAAAAGATCTAACCATGGTTTGCATGGGCAAAGGTTGCAATGCCACTCTAGTTCTTAAGGTAAATGGGGAAAGAGGATATCATCTTGTCCTTTGCCCATGATAGCAAAATATCTTGGTATAGTTCTGGTGCTGTTCCCTGGATGTCCCAAGCTCAGTACGCATGAAACGAAAATAAATTATATATTAAATAAAATAAACACTCTTGCAGTTATGAAGACAACGTCACTGCAGTGCAAAAAGGAACTTCTGGACCAGGGAACGGGCCTCGAAAATAGGCAGATTGTGAGTAACAGGCAGGCTGATTAACTCTGAGATGCAAAGCAGCATCAAAGGGTGATTATTTATCTGGGGATAACATGCCAGATGTTTGAAATGAAAGCCAAATGTTCATTCTAGGTATGCACTAGCACATCAATGGAGGAGAGGGAGAGGCACATGCTCAGGAATACCAATGGGGAGTGCAAATAGCTAATGACTTGGAAAGCTCTTGCTGTCTGAAAACATATTACGCTGACTAGGAAGCCACAGCTGCCTTTCCCTTGCAGAGAGGAGTGGGATAATGCCAGGCAAGCTTCTCAGGATGAGAGTGAACCTGATTGAAACACAATAGATTGTTTATCTTAAAAGCCTATCTACAAACAATAAATGCCCCCACATTCACAAATGATAAAGGCACCTTTTAGAGAGAACAGTTTGTATGCTTTTTCCCTGCTAATCTGCCTATAATGGGCTGGTTTTATGCCTCTTCAAATAAATAACCAAGCTATTGATATTAATTAAATGATGTGGGAAGGAGGAGTATTTTTCCTTGTCCAATTCCTACATACTGCCTGGACACGTCCCTGCAATTTTTTTGGCAAGATTTTTGGAAATGATTTACTACTCCCTCCTTCCTAGGCTGAGAAAAAGTGACCAGCCTAGGTTCTCCCAACTGGCTTTATTTCAGACTAGAACTCACCGCCTCTCAGTTTATAGCCTGGTGCCTTAACTACTACACCAAACTGGCTCTCGAGTTTGAGTAACTTGTATTAATTTTGACAGAAGACAATCATATTAAGATTTCATTAATTTAAAGGGGCCTCCTTCAGGGAATATTCAAAGAGGAATCTAATGTTGCTTGTCCAGCCTTTGCAATCAAATTCCTTCTTCCTGACTTCCACTTTTCAACATTACCCATCTTCAGCTTCAGCCCTGGAAAGTTGGAGCAGGGGGGACGGGTGGTGGGGTGCTCCAAGGTGTTAATTACCTTCTCCTCCTCCCATAAGCAGAAGTTATTTCCGCTAGTGCAAACATATTATTAGAATCTGTTCTACTTCTGTTTGGTGGGGAAGGATGCCTTCCAGTCAGCATTGGCTCCTGGGGACTGCCTGGGCAAGTCTCTACAGTTTCCTTGGCAAGATTTCAGAAGTGACTTGTCCTTGCCTTCTTCCTGGAGCTGAAAGTGACTAGCCTAAGGTCACCCATATTCTTTTGTGCCTAAAATGGGATTAGAATTCACAGTCTCCAGTTTTTAGCCAAGTGCCTTCATCACGTCACCAAATTCACTCTCAATTCTTGCTCTAATCCATGTAAATAAATCTTGCCTATAAAAAGGCCTATCTCAGATATGGCTTTGAGTTTACATCATAGTATGATAGCTGATAAAACTTTAAACCATTAAGTTTTAATTTTGTTTGATGGAAAGATGTTGAAAGAAAAAAATCTCAAAACACTATAATCTTGTCCCATGGCTAATTATTTTCTCAGTATTTCAAAAATGGCAGAAAAAGTCATCTTATCCAAGAAGCGTGGGCATTTCTATGCCAGTACATTTCTATTCCCTAATCTCAATCATATATTTTGATGAGCAATTACCTTTATGACCAGTGAGAACATAAGTCACTGCTCTGTCTAAATGACCAACAGTAAAATATATCCCAGAGTTATAAACCTTTCCTCACCCACAACTCAGACAAAATGGGAATCAGGTATTTTAACTTACTTTTTTCCTCCATGCCCCACCCCCCCACCCCCACCATGCTTGTTTGCCTGGCTGCAGAAAAAGAAAAAAAAGGAAAAAATGGATGGGTGCTACGAGGGGGAACTGCTATGCTGTCAATCCTCCATTCCTTTTTTGCCTTGAAAAGATCATTTGTCAGAATGAAGCAGAAGGTATGAAGTCAGGTGATGAAGAATTCCCATTTGTGGGAAAATATCCCATCTACCAACTACCAGAATGCAAACCTTCACTGTTTCAACTGAGAGGACCGCATTTAGCAAAATTACATAAATGCTGCAGCTGAGTGATGAATAAACTGCCAGATACAGACGGTTACATGAATAAGCACAGATTCAGAGCCAATCCTGGAGCAGTGGGTACAAAGGCCCTGTGAAGTGCTTTGAGGTGAATCATGCTATCCACAGTTGAAATTTAATTTACATCATGTGGTTACTGCTGGGATGAAGGTATTTTTTTCAGTTTAGTAGAAAAATTCCCACATGGGAAAGATCTCTGAGGCTGAATTCTAATGATGGGTGTGTGCCAAAGAAAAATGAGCATGCCATACCTACCTATAGAAACAGAAACCAGTCATTTGGAAGAAACACATGCAACCTATAGGAATGTCTATGTCCTTTGCAGCAGCAACTGTGGCAGCTAACTAACGTATGCAAAAAAGCTGCAGAATTAAATCCAGCAGAACTTAATTAAAATAGCTGATTGTGATCTTCATAGCACAACCTACTACTACTACTACTACTATTACTACCACCACCACTACTACTACTACTACTACTACTACTACTACTACTACTACTACTCATGACAGAAACAACATATCCAAACCAAGACATGATTTCTGCTAAAGCTAAAATAGGAATTTAAACTTACTATGAACTGCAGAAACTTACTGAATGTTATGATGATTGACTGTCAGTAGGGGAAGAGAAACTCTGAAGTTTTATTGTAACCGACTGGGACACTATGAATGTATAGTAATTCCAGATGGTTGAAGAATAATAGAGAACAAATTTCAGAAGGCCAGAGAGCTGCTCCCATAAGGACAAAAAGGGAGAAGCTGGAACACTTTTAAAAAGTACAAAACGCATTCTACCCCTATGGAGATCAAAGACCAAACAAGTCAAAGGGTAAGGATGTGCCTGGACTGAATTCAAAAGAATTGGCTGGCTAGATTAGATACTTGCCTTACTGGTTCACCTTGCTAAGCTAAAAACATGCAGCTGCTATGAGAAGGATATTACTAATCAATTTCACCGAGTTGTTTGAGCGCTCTAAAAACTATGACTGTTTTGCTTTAAAGGGCTAGTGCTGCCTGCAAAACACTCTCAGTGATTTCTGCATTATGCAACTTGACACCAGTTCTGTCTGTAAACACTTGAGTTTATTCCATTGCCCCAAGCAATCTATCAATAGCACTAGCACCAAAGTAATAAAATACCTAAACAGAGCAGAAAAGCCAGTGTAAAACATGTGGCATGAAAAATGCCACTTCCTCCATCATTAACTGAGTTACTCAAAAAAAAAAAAAAAAAAAAACACCAATTGCTCGCAAAGCGAAGTAAAACTTCACCCATTGATCCAATGAGATCCACCAGGATCATATGAGGAGGAGAAAAGTACATACGGGCATACTATATAGACAACTGCACACAGATAGAACAAGATAAACTTAAGGTAAACCGCTCCAAACTCAATTGCAGAAAATACAACTTCAGCAACAGAGTGGTCAATGCCTGGAATGCATTACCTGACTCTGTTGTTACCTCCTCAAACCCCCAAAACTTTAACCTTAGACTGTCTACTATGGACCTCACCCCAAGAGGGGGCGTGAACAAGCACACCAACGTGCCTACCGTCCCTGTCCTAATCTTCCTTTTTATTCTTATCCATTTCATGTATTCAAAATCATGTTTATACTTATATATGTTATCTAATACATGCTTGACGAAATAAATAGATAAATAAATTAATTAATAAAACTGTAGAATGCAGACTTAGGCTTACTGTTCTCATAAATTCAAGATCTTGTTATTCAGCTCTGCTATTCATAGTTTTATACTAGAATGGAAGGCTCATGAATTACAAGGACCATTGTAATGCAATGAGCTTGGGAATGAAAATGGTTGTTTCCAGAATGTTGCCAGAATAAAAACAAACATTTGCGGAGTCTCAAATAAGCTATTAACATCCTTTTAGCTTTGTTAGAAGTCAGTTTGGTATAGTGGCTAGAAACTGGGAGGCCTTGAGTTCTAGTCCTGCCTTAGTCACAAAGCCCATTGGGTGACCTTGGTCTAGTCACTTTCTCTCAACCCTAGGAAAAAGACAATGACAATCCTCTTTTTAAAAAAAGTTGCCCAGAAAATTGCAGGGATTTGTCCAAGTGATCTCTGACAATCAGACATGACTACATGACTGAATGGAAGGAAGAAAAAACTTCTTTAGAGAGGATAAAAGACAATACAATCTTCCCAGCTTAACCAATTCACTGGTAAAGGAGGACTAGAAACATATATCAGGTTTTTAGGATTATTTAACTTAACACCTTGGTCATCTCAATAAACCAGCTTATTCCAAATTTATGAGAATGTTGCTTCCTTGACTGGGATGGCTACTGTAACCTCCAATTTAAAACTGACTCTTCCACTGTTTTTATTCTATTTAACATCATTCAAATATATTCACAAAAGGTAGAAAAAGAATCTTACAGTCTGTAAGACAACTGCAGATATGAAAACACCCACATGCCGTCAGAGGTCACAAGATTAAATTTAAAAAAAAACATTGAAAATTATAGCTTCATTATCTCAGGAAAAGAATCTACAACAAAATAGTATAATTGCCATCATTAAGAATACTCTGAATATAACATCAAGAGTTATGGCATCTAAATCAGCACTTTTTTTTTAGTTTTTACCTTTGACTTTGTAATCTGAGTTAAAGGTTACTGTGGATGATTTGTTCATTTTTTAAAATAATAATTGGCCTTC
Source organism: Thamnophis sirtalis (assembly GCF_051295495.1). NCBI lineage: Eukaryota > Metazoa > Chordata > Lepidosauria > Squamata > Natricidae > Thamnophis > Thamnophis sirtalis. Next base: position 160,674,974 of record NW_028261383.1, read on the forward strand.
CAAATTGAAGTCATTTGTTTACCTTCCTAAATAAAAAATAATGAACTCTATTAAATATATGAAGACAAATCTTTAAACTGTGATGATATAACATTGGCAGTGATTCTCATACAGAATCTACAGAGGATACTTCATAGAGTTGTTTATCCTATGCAATCTGGTTTCATACAAGGGCAACTAGCCTCAGGCAGTATTAGAGTATGACTGATATATTAGATATACATTCAAAAAAATCAGCAGTAGAAGTTTTGTTGAAAATGGAAGCATCTTTGATATGCTGCAGTTCAAATCTGTGGAACAATTTGGTCAAATATGGATTTCTTCTTTTTCTTTCCTTTTTTTAATTGGATCAAAATGTGGTATTCTAATCCTTCAACCAGAGTGATCAGAAATGAAGTTTTCATCATTTATCAAAATATGTTCTGGAATTTCTCTTTATCTCCTCTCTTATTTCATTTAGCACTGAAAAAAATGACCTAGTTTCAGTGAATCAAAGGGCAGCATGGGAATAGATGTGGCTGGAGTTAAAAAAAACACATTGCTATTATATGACATGATTTATTATGTTAGATTGACAATTAGAAATCCTCTATTGCAAGTTTATAAAACTGACATAGTACAGAAGCTTGGTACAAATTTTTGATTAATTGGAGTAAATCTCATATACTCCCTATTGGTTTTAAAATGTCTATAGAAATCTGTAAAAATGGGTGTTTATTTTCTTTCCAATATCTTAAAATAATTGTTTCACCTGTGTTTCTTTATATGTGTAAACATTTCAAATATTAGATTAATAGTTATATAAAAGATGGTTAAAAATCCCCAGGACTTAATGAGAAAAGACACATGTTGCAAAAATGAATATTACTTCAAAACAGATATAGTGTGATTATAGTGTGTCCAGCACTGCCAGTTTCCACAGTCCAGATCTTCCTTTTCTATTTATTCACAAGTTATTCCAATTCTGTTTATCTTATTAAGCAACTCTAATTAAAAGTTTCTTCCTTGTCAGTTTAACTTCATTTTATTACTCCATAATGAGAGAGTCTTGGGTACTGCTGATAACTAACTCATGGGCAATAAGTTATGCTTCAATCAAAGACATTTATAAAATCATTTTGGGGGTATTTCTTTTTTTATTGATTGATATTGATATCATTGATATTTCTGATATATCACTAATCAGAGAACTTTAATTATGTATGTTAACATTCTGATTACATACCATCACTTTGGTGTCAACTCATAGGTAGATTTTCTCCAGGAAAAACTGTCCCCCTAAACTATTCCCTTAAATCTCCCAATAGTGTACCCATTATGACTGTAAGCAAATCTACCAACCTTGTTGCTAGTCTTTGAATAATGTACCCAAAATAAGATAATTTCAGCCTGTTGATTTATGTCTTGAGTGAGAACTCTGAATCATTTTATTCTATGATCTGTTTATTTGTTTTCTTAGCTATGTTTGATATTACCAGAAGTCTTCTCCAACTCCAAAATTCAACACTGTTTATATGCATTCTATCCCGCTTCAAGTTCCAGCTTCCATAAAATATCAACTTCCATAAAATATCACAGGGGAAATATTGCCTGTATGATTCTGATCTTTGTAAATATAGACAAGGCATCTGAATGTCTTTTCCAAAGCCTTTATTCTCATTCTATCAAGTATTCACCTGTGGCATTTTTCCTGATTACTGGCTCCTTTACCGCAGAAGCAATCAATTCCTTCGGTATCTTCATTGTCAGCTCTAAGGCTGGTTAATGTACAGGTTATCATTAGTTATATTTTATTGTAGTCTCATTTTCCACTGTGCTCCTTAACTTCCAGTTCTAGAGTTTGCACATCATTTGCTTTTTCAGTTATGAGAGTAGGGTCCTCAGCATAGCACAGGTTACTGATGTTCCTTCTTCTAATCCAACCTTCTTCAATATAGATTCAGCATATAAGTTATATAATTAAGAAAATAATATATAGCTTTGTCTTGCTCCTTTACTGATCTGGAGCCAGTTGTATTGCCATGTTCTGTCTGTTGCTTACTGCCCTATATATAGTTTTCTCATGAGGACAATGAGATGTTCTGGGATTCTTATTTTCCTAAGGACATTCCACAACTTGACATGGTCAACACAATCAAAAACTTTTCCAAAAATATATGTGTGTTGTTTTTAGTTTGTTTAGCCTTTCCAGCATGCATCAGCAATAACGTCTTTTATTCCCTCGTTTTTTCTTTCTTTCTGAAATCAGCTTGAATCTATGACATCACTGGCTTGGCAGGAACTGATAATTCTCCTGCTTCGTTTCTGTTTCCTAAGCCATAAAACTATGTGTTTTTTTCTTTCATGTTTCTAACTTCAACATTCCACTCTCCAGTCACAAACAGCACATATTGTTTGCATATTCTGTGAGTTTCAGATTGAGTTTGATCATAAAATCCATCAACTTCCTCTTCTTCTGCATCAGCAGAGCATCAACTTGTATAATTGTCACATTCAAAAGTCTAATTAATATTATTCAGTCATTGACTCCGTTGTAGCCAAGTCTGTAGCCAAGTTTGCTGTAACCTTCCTGACTATGAAAACCAAGCATTTCTTCTTTTTTTTGGTGACTTGAATAGTAAACAGTCTGCTCTTGATTGAAAATATCTAATTCCAACCCATTTCAAATTGGTGATGTCTAAAGCTTTAAAGTTTCCTGGCTAGGACTTAATACAATCATGAAAATGAATATACTTTCTGAAATAAACTTTCTATACCAAATGGCACCAATTTCAAAAGAAAACTTGCAGGATTGATGAAGAATAATCAAGACCATCCAATCAATATGGAGCAGAGGAAAAATAAGAAAAAGATTTTAAAACATACAAGATCGAAAGAAAAGAGGTGGGCTAGCTTTTCCCAATGTAACATTGTACTATAGACAAACAGTGTTATTATGGATAACAGAAGGGATAAGAACAGTAGGACATCAATAATAGAAGGTTCACATCAAGATAATGCACTACATAGATATCTCTGACAGAAAGAAATAAAAGAAGAAAACAATTTCAATTATTGTTTCAAATAACACAAAGCCTGTTAAAAATCTGTAACATTTTAAGAGAAAGAGTAGCTCTGGCAATTTTACCATTAGCCTTACTATTAAATGCTTTTTATTTTAAAGATCATTACCACAAAAAATGTAATATCAAATGCCAATAAGATATAGGCAGATTCAGAAAACAAATTTAAGCACAACAACTGCACAATGAGTGAAGGTAGCATAGTTAATGTGTTTACTGAAAAATAAAAAGTGATCTCAAAAAATAAAGAGGGGTGTTGAGAAAGATAATATAAATTGAAATACTTGCACAAAACCAAGCTCATTTCTTAAAACATATTTGCAAACCGATGTCTGAAATATAACTCAGAGACAGAACAAATAAAAAACTTTATGATAAAATCAAGACTTATGGTGGACCAGTGGGAGGAGTTATGGGATGGGGAATCAATAAAAATTAAAGCAAAGCTACATTTTCAGAGGCAAAAGTTATAAAAGATTCTCCAGATGGTAACATTACCCAGATTACTATTGTTCAAAAGTCTGAGCATGAATACCTTGCCTGAACTAACATGTAAATTTCTCTCCCTTTCTCCCTCCCTCCGCTCTCTCCCTCTCTCTCCCTCCCCCCCTCTTCCCTACTCCCTCTCTCCTTCTCCCTCTCTCCCGCTCTCCCCTATTCCCTCCCTCTCTCCTCCCCCCCCTCATTTCCCTATTCCTAAATTGTTCTGACCTCAGGGGAAATCCCTGAGTTACACTTTTAATATGTTATATTGCTGGCACTTGTCTAGGCAGTGTTTGAGAATCAGACACAATTGAATGGAAGAAAAAAATATAGGTAAAAGTGCAAGTCTCCTTGTAATCAATTACTTGGTAATATTTGAGGATTCAGTTCCTCATGCAGTTGTAAAGAGTTATACAGATAGTCCTTATTTAGTACCCACAACTGGAACTAGCAACTGGGTTGTTAAGCAAAGCAGTTCCTACGTAGAACTGCAACTGTGCCTCTGATCTCATTTCAGCTTTCCTTTGCTTTACAGAACTGTGAAAGTTGTAAATGCAAGGATTGGTCACAAAATTACCTTTTCATCACCATCGTAACACTGAATGGTCATTAAATGAGGCAGTCCCAAAATGAGAACGATCTATATACAGCCTTGGATAAGTTACAGTGTCTGTATTCAAGTAATATGCCAACATTAACAGTAGTTTATTCTATTATCAAAATTTGCTGGGATTCCATGAAAACCTAAGATTATAATGATATGGCTGGTGTTATTTACAACTTCAGGATAAAATGTGATTGGCTAACATGTGATTCATTTTGGTGTGTGGGGAAAAAAAGCCTTAATATAATTTATCTTATAAAATTGCTGTAGAATCAAAATGCAGTAACCGAATTTATATTACTCTAAGCTGCTTGAAATAATAATGGAAATAATCAGAGATACATCTAACTCCTTAGAGGCCATCCTCACTTTATTTCATGCCAATGAAAGACTACGAAGTTTATAGAGATCTTTCATTATTTTTACTGTCCAATATTAAACTTTCTTCCTGATTTTATCTGCATCCTAAATCTTTTTTATTCCTCTGAAATATGAAACTATAAATATTTATTTTATAAAAGAACTTTGTTCAGCTATTGTCTTCCCTTTTCTAGCAATAATTTTAAATCTGCCAGTCTTACTGAAAGCATAAAAAGTGTGTGGGGGATTTATTCTCTTTTCATTGGAATTTTTCTTTGAGTGCTGGAGTAAGTCACAGAACCATCGTTTTATTTGATCCTAGGGATTCAATAACAACAAAGCCTTTTCTAATACGTTGGATAGCCAGAAAAGGACTCACACACTCCTCGCCAAAGAAATGTAAATACAATGATCCAAGTGTTTACTGGAAAAGTATTTCCAGATAGTTTGATGATTATGAGCCACGGTGGTGCAGTGGTTAGAGTGCAGTACTGCAGGCTTCTTCTGCTGATCACTGGCTGCCAGCAGTTTGGCAGATCGAATCTCACCAGGCTCAAGGTTGACTCAGCCTTCCATCCTTCTGAGGTGGGTAAAATGAGGACCCAGATTGTTGGGGGCAAAAGGCTGGCTCTCTAAATGGCTTAGAGAGGGCTGTAAAGCACTATGAAGCGGTATATAAGTCTAAGTGCTATTTCTATTATGAAAATTTTTCATACTGCAGATGGGGTAAATGTCCCACAGAACATCTGTTTCACAGTAGTTAATATTTGATAAAGTTTGTCCTTTTAGTTAAACTTGGCCAATATTACATTAGGATCATAGTGCATTGCCATGGAGAGATTACTCCCGTCTGACCTTTGCTCTGACACTTAGGTTTATGATAACCTTGTTTTTCCTGTAGCAACCAATATTTATCCTTCTTCATGTTTTAACCCACTCCACTCCTAGAGCTGTTAGCAAAGTAAGGGCCTAGCTGACATACATTAAAAACACACCATCACTTAAAATAGAATAATTGTGCAAAAAAAGATGGCCTATTAACAACAAAATGTATTCAAATGTCTCTAATATTTATTAAATTAACCTAACCAAAGCTACTCCAGAAACAAAAACCTAGGACTGAACCAGAGGTTACATGTGTCCTTTATTTTAAACCTATAAAATAAAGAAAAATCAGTTTTTAGAGCAGATAGTTCATTAAACCAAAGGTCCCCAACCCCTAGTCTGTGGAGCATGCCAGAAACCGGCCCGTGCAAACAAGCAAAGCCGCATCAATGGGATCAGAGGTGGGTTCCTACCAGTTCACACCTATTCGGTGGAACCGGTTTGTCAAATCTACCGAACCGGTTAGAAGAGGTTCCACCAGTGGACCCGGAAAGCAGGCCACACCTACAGAAGAGGTTCCACAATTTTTTGAAACCCACTACTGGTCCTTGGATATGATTATTCTACACTATCATGCTCATATATATAAAACTCAGTGCCTCTGTGAAAGTTAAGGATGACTACTGCGTTTGCGGTGCAATCAGAACATTGCGTGTGTTGAAGTGGTTTTAACGCAAACCAAAGATGCCTTTTAAAAAACAAGTTTACGTCATATTCTTATGCATGCCGGTGCTGTGTGTGAGGTAATTTAAGGTGGTTCTGACAAGTGTCATCGGCATCTTCATATCTGGTCACATGGGCGGCAAGCCATTCCCATCTGGTCACATGGGCAGCAAGCCACTCCAACAAATGAGGCCACACCCACAGAGTAGGTTCGAACAATTTTTGAAACCCACCACTGAACGGGATGCAGGCAGCACATGAAACCATGCCCCCTCCGGTCTGTGGTAAAACCTCTCTCCACAGAACCAGTCCCTGGTGCCCAAAAGGTTGGGGGCCGTTGGTTTACAGCAAAATCCTCTGGTAAATGCCAGCCCGTGGTTAACTAAGCCATTCTTTCCTGAATGGTCTAGAACAGGGGTGGGGAACCATGGCCCTTTTATGACTTGTGGACTTCAACTCCCAAAATTCCTGAGCTTTTAAAAAGAGATTGGACAACATTTATCTGAAATGATATAGAGTTTCCAGCTTGGACTAGAAGACCTCCAAGGTTCCTTCCAACTCTATTATTCTGTTATCTCTTGCTGGGTGAACACCACTTGTTGCCTTAATTTTGAGACTTTTCGGCTGAAACATATATCTTAATATCTCCAAAGCAATGAAATAATTCAATCAAATGTTATCTTCCACATTTGAGATAACCATCAGTCAATTTCCCTTGTGCTCAGCAGTTCAGTTCCAATAAATGGATGGCAAAGTCAAAGAGCTGCTATTAATTGAAGGTCTTCAAATTCAGCCTTCCTTTTCTGCCCTCATTATGTCTCCTCAGAACATGTAAAGGGAGCTTCTGAGTAGTTAGAGGTTTTTTTTTTAACGTCTTGCCTCACACAGTGGAGAGGAAGAACAGATTGAAGATTTACTGTAACCAATTTGTGAGAGTTTGGGGGAATTAAGTCAATCTTAACCATTCTGATTTATATGCTACGGTTGGAATTGTATTTCTTGATAACACTTTGGCACCTGCTTATCCCATTAAATTTGATATTTCAATTTGTAAAGCCTGGGGCTGTAGACAGGATTGTTCTTGAAACTTCGGGATCTATTACATATGTACTCAACCCAAAGAGCAGCCTAGAGATAGATCATGTGGTGGGTGGGGGGAGATGAGAGTAATAATTTCCCCCATGTATAAAAAAAGACTGTCAAAAAAGTATAAAGTGGGTGGGTGGGATTCTTTCTTAACTGTATGACATCACAGAATTTGCAAACATATTTTCCATTTCATTTTTGGTTAAGATGCAGAACAGTGTTTGGATTCAGTTAGGACATGGAAATGGACTTGATCTCTTTATCCAATTTCAGAGATAACTCTTCAAATAGACTGAAGCCGTGCTGATTGTGCTGGACCATCTGATCCCATAGAATTCCGGGCAATGATATCTCTCTCCTGTTTGGTTTATTTCGTGTCTGACCACCTGATGAGTTACTGGTATCAGTAACAAATTAACAGGATTGTGAATCCAATCAAAATAAAGTAAATTACTTCCCAACACATTTAATTGCTCTTTTAATTCCTAAAAGAAGTTAAGCTTCCTTTTTTCAGGCCCATATCTTAAAAATTCTGAAATCTGTTTCCCATACATTGCAGAAAAAACAATCCATTCAGATATGGAACAGAAGGAAAATGGTGTGGGGGGAGGGAATGTTATCCATGTCATGCTGAATTCTTTATTTGAAAGGCAAATTCAAGTTGAATGTAGTTACATGCATATCTTGGTGTTTTTTTTAAATGAGATATTACAGTAAAATCAAAGCATATATAAGTAGGATTCCACTGCAGGGCAACATAATGGAAAAAGGAGTTCAAGATAAATAGAGGGACTAAAAAGTAGACAGAAGCCACAACTGCAAACAATTCCAATGAGGGAATAAAATGGAAGATAGAAGCCAGAGTAGTTCAATAATAAGCTTAGAGAAGATCTGGAGGGTTGTTGTTGTTTTTTAAAAAAAGAATACGTATATATGGAGAAAAGAGGAAAGGTACAGACACATACAGAGCCCAAAGCTGTGGAGATACTGTTACAAAAGTGAAGCTCAAAATGAAGTGAGGCTAGCAAAGGATAGTAAGAACAAAATGTTCAGATATCTCAAAATTCAAGGAATAGAATGAAAGTATTTAATGTTATACTAATGCCATAAAATAGTAGTAATAGCCTTCCCCACCCCTCACAAAAAAGGCAGAATCCCTTAATTCTTTTAGCTGAGTGTTCTCCAAGTATGATTTTTTTTTACCAAGTAGTTGTGAAGAGCAAGATGAAAGGATATGATTGAACCCTGAAACTGACATATCACGGATATTCTATTTGTTTTAAACAAGATAAAAACTCAAAGACACAGTGGAAAGATGTGATTCTGGTACTTGGAGCAGAGGCAAGTAAAATGGGCTTAAAAATTAGTGAAGAGAAGACCAAGCTGATGCAAGACAGCAATGTTCAAGCCAACACCTGATAACATTAGTAGGCCAGGTCTTAAAATTTGTAGAACAATTCAACGACCTTGGTGGCATAGTGAATAGAGATAGGGGAACAGAAGCAGATGTGAAATGCTGAATAGGCAAAGCAACTGCTCTCTTCTAGCAAATGTGCTTGGTATGGACCTTATCTGCCATTAACTCAACAGCCAAGTTCAGATTATTTAATGCCATTGTCATGCCGACTGCCATCTAAGCCAGTGAGATCTGCAAATCTACAACAAGAATTATTCATAGAATCAATGTCTTCCAACAATGTTGCCTCAGAAGGATTCTTCATATCTCATATGTGGACCATTAATGGGGAAATACTTTACCTGTCACTAATGCAGAAGCAATTCCCGAAGATTCCCTGAGTTAGTGACAGAATGAAGAATGTGTTTTGCTGGACACATGCTCCACATGAGCGAGCAATGTCCAGCAAAGACCACAATCAATTGGATACCACCAAATGGTTGACTTAAAAAAGGAAGGCCCCAAAAAAAACAAAAACCCTGGCACCAAACATTTCAGGAAGACCGGAAAAACATCCATCTTAAATGGTAGTATGTGGAGGCTCTAGCTGCAAATCGAGAATTGTGGAGTATGTTTGTAGCTCTATGTGCTTAAGCACAGAATGTGAAAAAACAACAACAATAACAATTCCAAGGCCAAATGAATTGCATCCAAAGTTACTGAAGAAATGAGGTTTTGTTGTGGCTCAGCCTTTAGAGATTATTTTTGAGAAGTCCTGCAATATGGTTGAAATGACAGATAACCGGAGGAGGACAAGTATTCTCCTTATCTTGGAAAAGGGGAGTGGAGGATGAGGAGGGGAAGCTCCCGGGAACTACAAACCAGCTTAGAGTTCTGTAGTAGCTCATAAAGAAATCAGTCAGTACACACTTGAAAACAATGTGGCAATTACCAGATGTCAATCTGGATTTGCCAAGAACAAGTCTAGCCAAACTAACTTCCTTAATACGTTGTGGCAGTACCATAGACATAATACATCTTGATTTCAGCAAAGCATTTGACAAAGCACTCTCAACGTTCTGATTAGTGAACAAATTGTGTATGAGCTGGATGACATGACAATTAGGGGGAATACAAAGACAACTCCAAAATGTTACTCACTCATCAGTGGTTCCTCATCAAACAGGAGAAAAGTGTTGAATGGGATGCCACAGGGCTCAGTTCTGGGCCCTGCATCCTTCCATATTTTTTAGAAATGACTTGGACGAAGATGTAGGGAAGGCTTATGAAATATAGGTTAGAGAAATAGGCTGAAAGCATGAGGTGTAACAAAGATGAATACATTTTTGTGTAGGAGACAGAAATGCAACAAACAGATGTAGGATGGGGGACAGTACTTGTGAAAATAATTTTGGAACAATCATTACAACAATAATAATAATAACAACAAAAAGGTAAATGTAAGTACTGTGATATATTTATAGAAAAGACAAATGCAATTTTAGACTGTGTCTATTTGGAGGCACAGATTCTAAATTCTGTGAAGTAACAGTTCCACCTTGAGTAACTGTACCCAGTTCTGGGTATTGTGTTTGAGAAGGATTTAGATAAACTGCAGCAGGTTTGCCTAACGGCAAGGTAGATGAATAAGAAGCTAGAAACTCAGTTCATTGAAGAGATGGAAGGATTTCAGTTCAGCGAAGAGACAGAAGCTTTTGCAAATGTTTAGCTTTTATAAAAGAGAAGACTGAGGGATGGTATGACAGATTTTTCAAATTCCTGAAAAAATGTTACACAGTAGAAGGTCAAGACCTGCTCACTATTCTAGAATAGATGTCACAGAATAATGGATTTATTTTTTACAGGAAGTCAGATTCTAACTGAATCTTAGGAAAAAGTCCAACTTGCAAGTTCAGTTTCACAGTGAAACCAATTACTCAGAGTAATGGCGAGCTTCTCTTTGTGGGATATGTTCAAATGCAGGCTAGACAACCATCTGACTAGAAGGTTTTAATCTGGATTTCTGTATTGAGAGCATTCCTGATGACCCAAAACTGTGAGTTGCAGCTGCTTTTGTTTTACAAAAATGCCTCTCGGGATTCAGAAGCATTGCTGCAAAACACAACTTAGGCTCAAGGTCATCCCTCCATCCCTCTCTGAAGCTAAAATAAAATAAAAGGCAGGCAGAACAGATAGTTTGGAGCCACCAAATATCTGCAGGCATATGGATGCCCTGTTTGGGATCTAAAGTCTAGGTTTTGTGTGGCAATTTGGTTCGTGTTTTTATCATTTAATAAATATTATCACCATTTGGATCACATATCTGCCTGATGCAGCATTTCTTCTGCAATTGTCCAGCTACAGGTATTGTCTTTGGTCCTATAAGGTTTCCCAACATCTATCATGTCTTTGCCCTAATCACTATTACATCATCTGATTCCTGGACTTCTCAGTGCTAGCATCTTATAAGCAAAATTTAGACAGATATTCCTGAAAACCTAGCAGAAAAACTAGTCTCTCTTTCTATCATTGAGGAGTTCCTGAACTCCATACTACTGGGCCTTCCTCTGCAACTAACCGCTTTGAAGATCTAATCAAGATATTTTTGGCTGTCTTTGTATAACATACTTGCTCATAATTAACATGACAATAGCCTTAATTTATCCATTTACTGGATACATACAACACACTGAACATAACTAATTACACAAGTAGGTTTGTCCAGTGTCCTAGTTTCAAATGTGTTTGACTACTTTATGGTTCAGCTTATTATGCCATGGAAAGCTTCACATGCGAATCATACAACTGTTGCCAGGGCAAATTTGGAAGAGTAGCTCTAATGATTCTGGGTAGTATCCAAACTTAAGGGCACTGGGATCATAAGGCCCAAAACTAAGGCTGGCTATCAGGAGGTTGCTTATTGCTTGTCATCTTGATTATTTCAACAGCTTGGGCTGATGTACCCTGGGTTTACTAGTTAAAATGTTGGCATCTGATCAAGTTATCTTAATCCAGTTTTACGAAAATAACTCTATATTCTGCCCCCCGTAATATTTTTTCCCACCCTACAAACAGAGAATCCCAGAAGACATCCAGAAGAAAGCATAAAATATATGTCTTACATACACTGGAGCTGAGTAGAGCTATGAACCATGTCTACAACTTGATTCTGTGTAGCTGTGTTTAGCTGGAAAAGAAGTTGGGAGAAGGTTGATTCATGGCAAAACACTAATTTCAGGCACAGGAGAAGTCAAGAAAGGCAGATCCTGATCAGAAATGCAGACCAGAGAAGAAGGAGCCAAGAGGGCAGGATGTACAGATTCTGCCTCCACTTTCTAAATGACAGAGACACATCTGCTTTCCATAAAGCTGGAGAGTGATTAACACTTGCTTTTCAAAGTGTGAAGTGCAATGAAAGGAATGCAGTACACTGCTGGGGCCTTTGCCATTCATTCCCACCCACGTACACTTCAATTTAGAGCAGAAATATTGTCATTATTTGGGGGGCAGGGGGGAATAGCTGGCTTCAAGATCTGGATGCAGACTTTGTACTCTCTGGCCTTTAGCTCTTGCGCAATTTTTTGTTTGTTTCACAGTTAGCCCACATTGCTGCAGCTTTTGAGATTTATCTTGAGTCTATTATTTTATCTTCCTCCTCCTCCTCCTCCTCCCAAAAATCAATGCATGTTGACTTGTACTCTACACAAGTATTTCTGATCAGCTAAGAATAAAAGGGATGCAGTGACTCAGGGGCTAAGACCCTGAGCTTGTCAATCAGAAAGGTCAACTCTCGGTGGTTCGAATCCGTAGCACCACGTAATGGAGTGAGCTCCCATTACTTGCCCCAGCAGTTCGAAAGCATGTAAAAATGCAAGTAGAAAAATAGGAACCACCTTTAGTGGGAAGATAACAGCGTTCCTTTAGCATTGAGTCATGCCGGCCACATGACCATGGAGACGTCTTCGGACAGCGCTGGCTTTTCAGCTTTGAAACAGAAATGAGGACTGCCCCCTAGAGTTGGGAACGACTAGCACATATGTGTGAGGGAAACCTTTACCTTTATCTTTAAAGAATCAAAACTGGAAATACATATTATTCTTTGCTGAACAGTGAATTAATTTAAATGTATTCCATGAGGCATTTTGTATCTTAGATCTGATTCATGAAACACTTTGACAAAAAAGTGTTTCCCTTTCACACTGCATTGTTTCAAACACCAAAATCTCAGGAACGGTTTGAAGCAGATCCAGGGTCATTCTTACTTTTGTATCTTGGAGCGAAGGGAAGGACGCGACAAGAGGTAGGAGGAAAGTGACTTTATTCAGCTCATAGTAAACTGCGATTCAACGTGGCGTGTTTCGCGCCCTACATTTATACCCCCGGGTTTGAACGAGGAGCCAATGGGGCGTCGAGTAGCTCGACCAATCAGGGCGAGGATTGAACCGGCTCCGCCCGGGAACCAATCAGGAAGGAGTCCTTTGTTCGCGCGCTTGTATTTCCCGCGCTAGTATTCAACACCCCTCCCCCCCCAGTCGAAGAGTTCCTTTGGGAAGGGCAAACATAGTCTTGTAGGTAGGCGGGGCGGTGGCGTTCTCGCCCTGATCTTCGTGGCTCCCCGGCGGTTGTCGACGGGGGGGGGAACCGCTGGCGGAGGCGTGTCCGTGGTGGGGCGGTGAACCTGTGGTGCGGCCCCGCGGGAGAGAGCTGGCCCCGGGTCCCCTGCCCAATGTCCAACTGTCCGGGGTGGCGTTTCCGTGGCAACCGGAGTGTCCGATTGCGGTCCCGTGCAGTCTGGTTGGGGTGTAGGTTCAGAGTCTCGATAAGGGCTTCGAGGAAGGGAGTAGCCGGTTGAGGCACGCCTGTCCGGGAAGTTCGCATCGGCTTGCCTCCCGTTCCCCGGGTGGAAACGGTCCGATGGGGAAAAAGTCAACGATGTTGGCTCCTGGTGTGAGCGGGTGTCCGCGGGGCTCGGGCCGTCTGTTTCCGCGGGAAGGCGACGCCTTAACTGGTCCACGTGGCGCCTCCATTGTGTTCCGTCGGCCAGGCCGACCCTGAAGGAACAGGGGCCGGTCAGAGCTGTGATGGTTGCGGGAACCCACCGTGGATCCCCAGAAAAGGAGCGGGCCCATACAGGATCCCCTAACTTAAACGCGTGGGAAGGGAGGGCCCCCAGGTTGCTCGGCAGATCCCCTGCGTAAAGTGGATGGAGCCTGTCTAGGGGGGTTCGCAATCTCCTACCCATCAAGAGCTCCGCGGGACTTTTATTAGTCGTTGGGCAGGGTATGGAGTGCTGGCTCAAGAGGTAAGCCGCCACTCTTTCTTGCCAGTCGCCCTGGTCCATGCGGCCCAAAGCTTCTTTGGCTGAGCGAACTGCGCGCTCCGCCCGGCCGTTACTAGCTGGGTGATAAGGGGCTGTGGCTGCGTGTCTGATTCCTTGTTCGGCCAGGAATTCTTGGAACGTGGTGGAGGTAAACTGGGGCCCATTGTCTGAGACTATCACATCCGGTAACCCATGGGTGGCGAACATCTTACGAAGGGCCCTCACTGTACTCTCTGCTGTGGTGGAGGTCATGATTACCAGCTCCACCCACTTGGAGTAAGCATCGACCACTATCATGAAGTTCCGGCCGTGGAAGGGGCTGGCGAAGTCGATGTGTAAACGGGACCATGGGCCTCTAGGGATTTCCCACTCACGAGGGGCGGCTGTGGGGGAATTCGGCCTAGAGTTTTGGCAGATCCTGCATCGGCCTACGTAGTCCGCAATTTCCGAGTCTAACAAGGGCCACCACACGTAGCTACGGGCTAAGGCTTTCATTCGCGCTATGCCTGGGTGGTTTTTGTGGAGTGCGGGCAGGATTCGTGCCCGCAGGGCTGTGGGGATTACTACCCTATCCCCCCAGACAAGACAACCCCCGTGAAGGGCGAGTTCGGCTTGTCGCACCTTAAATGGACGGAATTCTTCCGCTACTTTTTCCGTGGGCCATCCCCTCAAAACCCATGAAGCAACCTGAGATAGGACGGGGTCAGCCTTTGTGCAGGCTGCGACGTCCGCGGCTGAGACGGGAAGGTTGGATTCGGCGACGGAGAGAACGGAGAGCGCGGGCACGTGGGCTGTGTCCGTCTCTGGCAGAGGGCAACGGCTCAGGGCGTCTGCGTGCCCTAGCTGCTTACCCGGACGGTATAACAGCGTATACGAATACGCTGTTAGGAACTCCGTCCAGCGCGTCATGCGGGGAGACAAAATGGGGGGGGTTGGCTTGTCGCCCGCCAGCAGCCCCAGGAGGGGCTTATGGTCCGTGACCAGGGTGAATTTCCTACCATAGAGATAGTCATGGAACCGCTTAATGCCGGATACTGCAGCCAGGGCCTCTTTATCGATTTGGCTGTAGTTCCGCTCCATGGAGGAGAGTGTCCGGGAATAGAAGGCTATGGGGGCTTCTGAGCCGTTCGGAAGGACGTGGCTCAGGACCGCCCCTACGCCATAGGGGGAGGCGTCGCAAGTCAGAACTAGAGGCATCCTATCGCTGTACTGGATTAGGACTGCCGATGAAGTTAAAATATCCTTTATAGCCGCGAACGCGTGTGCTTCACGGCTGCCCCATTTCCAGGCCGCTGACCGGTCAAGTAGTCGGTGTAGCGGCTCAGCTAGTGACGCCTTGTGGGGGATAAAAGGGGCGTAGAAGTTTAAGAGCCCCAGGAATGCCTGTAATTCCGCCCTAGAGGTGGGTGCGGGCGCGTTTTTGATGGCGGCAACTTTGGACGGAGTGGGGTGGATGCCCTGGGCATCAATGAGGAACCCCAAGAATTCAACTCTGGGAACAGCAATTTCGCATTTGCTGCGCTTTAATTTCAGTCCTGCCTCCCTGAAACGTGTGAGGACCTCCCGCAGTGTTTTCAGGAGTTCCGAGTGACTGGGGGCTGCGACCAGGACGTCGTCGAAGTAGGGAACGACGCCTGGGAGCCCGTGGAGCAACCGCTCCATGAGGCTCTGGAAAATCCCAGGGGCAACCGAAACGCCGAATTGGAGACGGCGGCAACGGAAAGCCCCGCGGTGGGTGACGATGGTCTGGGCTGTAGCCGCATCGTCATCTACGGGAAGCTGCTGGTAGGCCTGTGCCATGTCTAGCTTAGCGAAAATGCGGCCCTGTCCTAATGAGTGGAGTAGGTGCTGCACTACGGGAACCGGATACGGGTTTGCCTGCAGGGCCAAATTGATGGTCGACTTGTAGTCGGCACATATTCTCACCGATCCGTCGGGTTTGACCGGGAGGACTATGGGGGTTTCCCAACGGGCGTGATCTACGGGCTCGAGTACTCCTTGCTCAATAAGCTTATCCAGTTCTGCGTCTACTTTTGCCCTTAATGCGAAAGGAACCCTGCGTGCCTTTAGTCTAACGGGAGTGACCTGGGGATCGAGGCAGAGGGAAATGGGGGTACCCTTGTAACAACCCAATTTCCCATCGAA
Organism: Thamnophis sirtalis; assembly: GCF_051295495.1. Taxonomy (NCBI): domain Eukaryota; kingdom Metazoa; phylum Chordata; class Lepidosauria; order Squamata; family Natricidae; genus Thamnophis; species Thamnophis sirtalis. Next base: position 160,690,978 of record NW_028261383.1, read on the forward strand.
CACGTCTGAGAACTCGTCTAGGACGCTATCTACGGAGAGGGGAACTACCCTGTGTACCCCTTCTATGGTGAGGCCCAAGGCGGAGAACCATTCCAACCCCAGGAGAGCGGGCAGGTTGTTCCTAACGACTAAAACTGGGAGTTTCCCTTTAAAATTCCCGTATTCCACCCGGATGTGGTATATCCCAGCTGTGGGAATCCCATTCCCCTGGTAGTCTAGGAGGGAGACCCCGGCGGGGCGCAGCTTTCTCTGGGGAACCCCGGGGCAAAGGCGGGAGAACAAGGCCCAAGATAGGAGAGAACGGGATGAACCGGAGTCCACCTCCATTTGGCAAAGCTGACCTTCGAGCCGGACGGCGGTGCTTATTTTCCGGTGGCCAGCGGGAACGTGGGATGCCTGGTAGACCACGCAGTCAGCGCTGGAGGGCTGGTAGGTTGAGTAGCAGTCCTCAGTGCGCCTCGCGGAACGCGGTTGCTGGCGTCGTTGCGGCGCCGGGCGCTGGTTGCTGGGCTGCATGAACGACGGGGCTGGCAGGGGAGCCCGGCATACTCTGGCGAGGTGCCCTTCTCCTCGGCAGCGGTGGCAAACGGCAGAGCGGTACGGGCAGGCTGCGCGGCTGTGGCGGCCGCCACATCCGCGGCAAGGTGCGTTTGAGGCTGGCTGAACGGGCGCCGGCGGTTGCTGGGGTGGCCTCTGCTTCGGCTGCATCCTCATCTGGCCGACGATTTCCTCCTCCTCCTCCTCGTCTTCGGCAGGGGAGAGATCGTCGACGAGGTTCGTCTGGGTGGACGGCCCCGCGGCGGTTTGTGCGGGGGGGTTTAGCTGGAGGCGTTCCATGTCGGCCGTGGATTGTTCGGAGAGCTCGGCTGCTCGCGCTATCTCCACGGCTTGCATCAGGGTAATCTTGTGATTCCGGAGTAATCGGCCGCGTAAATGTGCGTCGCGGACCCCGCACACAAACTGTTCCGCCAGATTCTCCTCCAGGTCTGCGAAATCACACTGGGCGGCCACGGTGCGCAAAGCCTCCAGGAAATGGCTAATGGATTCGTTGGCCCTTTGCACTCGGCGGCGGAAAGCGAAACGGCGTGCAAACAGAGAGGGTGAGGGAGCGTAGTGGTTCCTCAGCCTGGACATCAGCTCGGCCCACCCAAGTTTGTAGGCTGGCGTCGGGGCGGCCAGGGCTCTCGCAGAGGCGAACATGGACGGCTCACAGCAGGACAGGAAGAAACTGCATTTCTCCTCGTCGGTCTGAGCCTGGTTTTTCGAGGCGATCAGGTAGCACTCGAATCGCTCCATGAACCCGTCCCATGATTCTCCGGTGGCTCCGCCGAATGGCGCGAAAGGAGGAAGCGATGACGCCATCGTGGTGTGGAGCCGGAGGAAGAGAGAGAAGGACGGAGAAAATTTCGCGTTCGCTGCCGGCGTTCTCAGTCTGAAGATAGCGTGCTAGCTGGTTCAGACGCGGTGGCAGCTGGCTGTTCTTCTCCGTGGTCGCGGGAATCGGGATCCCACCTTCGTCGCCAGTTTTGTATCTTGGAGCGAAGGGAAGGACGCGACAAGAGGTAGGAGGAAAGTGACTTTATTCAGCTCATAGTAAACTGCGATTCAACGTGGCGTGTTTCGCGCCCTACATTTATACCCCCGGGTTTGAACGAGGAGCCAATGGGGCGTCGAGTAGCTCGACCAATCAGGGCGAGGATTGAACCGGCTCCGCCCGGGAACCAATCAGGAAGGAGTCCTTTGTTCGCGCGCTTGTATTTCCCGCGCTAGTATTCAACACTTACTGTCACCAATCTCCAAATCCTGAGGCAAAAGAGATACCTGCAAAATGTCAAATTGTGGAAGTGGATAATTTATTGTTTCTGGTGATTTCTGGAATGCATTCTAAGTATCCTAAGAAAGATTAAGTCTGTATAGTCTAGGGGGAAATGTTAACACATGGAGTCCTTAGTGCTTTCTGCGCTTGGTTGTTTGTTTGCAGACATAATATTATAATGTAACATTGTAGAGTTCTCCATAGTTTCATTTCCAGACTGGAACATTATGCACATCTCTCATTGCTAGATTACATTGCACCTGAAGTGCATCTTAGAATACTACATCTATATCCTGATTGTTGAAGAACAAGTAATAATGTGTTGCAGTGGTGGGTTTCAAATTTTTTTAGAACCTCTTCTATAGGTGTGGCCTGCTATGTGGGAGTGGCTTGCTGGTCATGTGACTGGGTGGGAGTGGCTTGCCAGCCATGTGACCGAGTGGCAGTGGCTTGCCAGTCATGTGACTGGGTAGGCGTGGCAACTTGTAAAATGTGGTGAAAAACTCACTGAACAACGCTCTTGCTTAGCAATCAAAATGTTGGCTCTGGCATTTGAAGCACGCAAGTCTTAAAGCTGTCAAGTTACAAGATCCTTGCACCCCCTAACCTTTTAGAAAAAAACAAAACCCAGGGGTGTTCAAACTTGACAACTTTAAGACTTGTGGACTGCAACTCCCAGAATGCCTCCTCCCGCTCTTCATCTTGATGATGTGCGGATGGGTGGGGGAAGGAGCTGGAACTGGTTCTAACTGGTTCTGGACTGCACTGTAGATTTGTGGAACCTCTTCTACACTTCTTGGAAACCACTTGGAATTGTGAAAAGAATTAGATTCAGATTAACAGAGCTGGAAGGTACCCTTGTAGTTCATCTAGTCCAACCCCCCGCCCAAGCACCATTTCTGACAGATGGCAGTCCAGTCTTTTCTTGAAAGTTTCCAGTGATGAAGCTCCCACAACTTCTGAAGGCAACTTCTGTTCCATTGGTTGATTTCTCTCACTGTCAGAAAATTTCTCTTTATTTCCAAGTTGAATCTCTCCTTGTTCAGTTTCCATTCATTATTCTTTGCCTGGCCTTCAGGTGCTTTGGAAAATAGTTTGACCCCACCTCTCTGTGACAGCTCCTCAAATATTGGAACACTGCTATCATGCCTCCTCTGGTCCTTCTCTTCACTAGACTAGCCATGCCCAGTTCCTGCAACCATTCATCATATGTTTTAGCCTCCAGTCCCCTCATCATTTTGGTTGCTCTTCTCTGCACTCTTTCTAGAGTTTCAACATCTTTTTTGTAGTGTGTTGACCAAAACTGGATGTAGTATTCTAGGTGTGGTCTTACTAAGGCTTTATAGAGTGGTATTAGTACCTCACTTGATGATTACATTATAAAGTGCCAAAAAGGCATAGAGAAGCACTAATGGGGGATATTTATAAGAATGCTTCATATTTATAAGATGAAGTAAAAAAGACTGAGGGTGAGGAAAAATATTGCGTATAAGAAAGTGCTGCAAAAAAGAAACGAGCACAAGAGAACAATATTGTATAATATTTACCTGGAGAAAAAATAGTGCAGTGCAGTCAAAGACATCAAGTAATCTTCATTCCGTCTTTTTCAAAGGAGTCGGAAAACTCTGGGAACAAGAACAAGAGTGGAATAAAGTAAAATGCCAATTTAACAAATTTAAACCCCTTTTTAATTAGCTGATTAATTTGACCAGGAGTACCTCTAACCAACTAGCACATATTTGCATTAGGAAATCAATATATTTATTTGTGAACAATTCAAGAGGGCAGACATACCTAATGTTCCAACTTTTATTTTCCCCTCCACAACAAGTTCAGCTGAGAGAAAGTGATTGGCCCAAAGTCACCCAGCTGCCTTTATGCCTAAGGGGGGGGGGGATTAAAACTCATGATTTCATAGTTTCTAGCCTGGTGTCTTTAACTACAACCCCAAACTGGCATTATCACCAATTGGTGATCCTTACTGTGGCATGTATAACTCTGTTCAAGTTGCCACCATTTTTATAACGTCTCAATTAAAACTACAGTCAATACTTGCTTTTAAATATATATATATAATTGGGAAACTGTAAAGAAATCATACTGCAAGTTTTCCTTTCCCAATCTGGCAATCTAAAACAATATTGCTAACTGGCAAGAGTTCCACTAATGGCAAGCATCCCGGCCATTGCTTTCTCCGAAATGCTACATCTGAGACCAAGGGCAAATTTTAAAAATTAAGCCAGAGGTTCCAGGAAGGCAACTAGAAAAGCAAACAAAACATTGGTCAAAAACAGAGAAAATTAACAAGAACCAAATGGCAAATAGAAGGTGAGGAAATGGAAGCAGTGGCAGATTTTATTTCCTTGAGCTGAAGATGATAGTGATTATCATGGGGTTGAGGGAGACTACAAAGGTAAAGGAATCCCTGCAGATTTTCCTCCACTAATTGTAGTTGATTATAGGGGGAGGAGCTTATAATTATATTTTTTTATGATTACAGTCTTAGACCAGAGACCAGAAGAAATAAAAACACTCAGCATATATACAATTAAAATAGTATAAAATAATAAATGACAACTAAAATCTATAATAAAATCCAGTCTGTCAATTATACATGGTCTGACTCAGTGGTGGGTTCTAGATCCTGTTCCAACCGCTACGGTTGGAACGGGCCCGGTGGCATCCATATGGACGCACACACATGCATTGTGCACATGCGTCTTAGCACTTTCGAGAGCCTCTGCAATGCTCCAGCTGCTCTACATGCCATGCACGTGCGCGGAAGCACCAAAGACTTAAAAGACCGGTAAGGAGCTCAGGCGGGAGGGTGGGCCCTCCGGAGCACCATACTGGAATAGTATCTGGTGCTCCTGGCAGGCTCTGGTATGCCTGTACCGGGGCGTACTACCTGCAACCCACCACTGGTCTGACTATACTACAATTGAAATCCATAAACTGTGTGGCCCGTTGTAGGTTCAATGCTAAAAGGGAAAGGACTAAGCAGTGCAAAAAGTTTGCCACAATTGTTATATCACATCACTATGGTGGAGAAGACACATTTTTGCAACGAATCCCCAGTGCGGCTGCGCAGAATCTGGCCGCCTGCGCTGTAGTTATGGACTGTTCATCCGTAAGCAGCCACTGAAGATAGGTAGTGTTGGAACAGCCAGGATACCTAGCAGTTATTGGTAGAATATGTTTTTTCCTAATCTCCGTATAAAAGGAACATGTGACCCACAGTCTCCACCTGAGCCTCCACCTGAGACGCAGGAACAGTCTTTCCGTGCGTGGCATCCTTTTGTACTTGCTATACAGGACGGCCGATGGAAGCCTATGGCACACCGTGCAAGCAAAAATGCTTCCCGGTGGTTTCCTGACTTCAGCTGACTAAGATAGCTGGCAGGAGCAACAATGCGTCTAATGGCATCTGGAGCCAGAAACAGTGCAGCTTTCCCGAAGTCCGCCTCCCTCTCAATGTCTGGGGAAGAAGCTCATCTCTGTTTCAAGGCCATTGAACCAGCACTGTCCGAAGACATTTCCACATCTGCAGCCACAAAGTTAAAAGATGCTTGCTTCTTGGGAAGAAAGCTATGGCAAACCTAGATAGCATATTACAAAGCAGAGACATCACCATGCCAACGAAGGTCCATAGAGTCAAAGCTGTGGTTTTCCCAGTAGGAATATATGTAGGGCTGTGAGAACTGGACCATATGGAAGGCTGAGCACACCAAAGAATTGATGCTTTTGAATGGTGCTGTCGGAGGAGACTTTTGAGAGTCCCTTGGATGCAAGGAGATCAAATCAGGCAATCCTAAAGGAAATCAACCTTGATTGGGTTTTTTTGAAGGACAGATATTAAAATGGAAGCTCAACGACTTTGGCCATCAAGTGAGAAGAGAAGGACTCATTGGAAAAAGACCCTGGTCGCAAGAATAACTTATGCACAATTTTGGAAATCCACTACCATACCGTCAGAAGATGCTATAATTAAAAAGATCTATGAATGTGCAGAAATGGACAGAATGACGGGTTGGCTGAGGGACAAAGGAGAAACGGAACATTATCTTAGCTGGAACATGGTATATGTGGGCGACAAGGAGAACAGCAGGGACTTAAAATGGGGAAAGTTAACATGGGTATTGTAATAGATCCCTGAACTTTGCAATGAGGAGATGTGGCTTAGAGACCTAACAATGAGGAAGGAAAGAAAAAAGTTGGGCTGTGAATGACTGTCACTGCGGGGGGGAGGGGAGGGGGGGTGTATGTTTAAAACTGTATTTGTATCTGTATGTTTTACGCTTAAAAAAATGTATAACTAATGAATTCCGATACAAAAGGCTGTATATTTACTTTATATTGTTATGTATGATTTGTCTTTCTTATGTTGTATTTTTCTTTCTGTTTTTTAAAGGTAATAATGTTTAATAAAAATTATATTTAAAAAAGAAAAAGAAAAAGACCCTGGTGCTGGAAAGATTGAAGGCAATAGGAGAAGAGGAGGAGATGGTTAGATAGGGTCATTGACCCGATGGACATGAATTTGGGCAGGAGACACACTGGCTTGCTATGGTCCGTGGGGTTGTGAAGAAGCAGACACAATTTAGTGACTGAACAACAATAACAACAAATAGGAAAACCAACAAAATAAAGAAAAAGTAAATGAGATGAGAGAAAAGAGGAGTCTGAGAAAATTTTGGTTGGATGGAGTTAATCAGAGGCATAAGGAGCCTTCTCTGGATCTCCAAACTAGAACAGAACAGAATTTAGCGACCAAACTCCCAGGAGCTAGAGACATGGCTGGAAGGAGACGCTAAACAGACAATTTTTATCTTTTTTTCTTCCTCCTCCTCCTCCTGCTGCTGCCATGTGAAATTAGGAGAAGAGCAAATTATAGTCATTAACATGTACTGGGGAAGCCATCAGGCTCCCTAATGCACATAAGTAACTGTGGAGAAAATAATGGTCCACAACCTGGAATTTTAAAAAAGGGGGAGAAAGCGCTTTCTGCCCTGAATAGGGAAATTTATTCCTAACCACAGCCTGATTTTATGTTGTGAGTGAGCATGTGATTGCTTAAGAAAATAAAATTTAAAGAGAGGGCAAACACTGCAGATTAATATTATCTCTTTAGAGCTTTCTAGGGTTGGCAACACCTCTCGGCTGAGAAGCAAGGTGAGGCGAGAGCTACTTTCAAGAGGTAAACAAGACTGATATCATTTCTATGGTGTTACAACATTTCAAGGCATTACAAAAGAGAATCAGAGCTTTGCTGCTATTTCAACCGCCGCTGAACAAAAACAAATTGGCTTTAATCTCTAAAGTGCCAGTGTTGTAACATCAGAACAATTTGGAATTCCTTTCACAGGGCTGTAGAATTCTCTTGTGAGCTTATTGATGGTTTGTGGAATAAACCATAGTAATTTGAATTAACATAAATTAAGAAGCATGGTTTACCAACAATAGTGGCTGGGCTCACTTTAACACAGGCTCATAATGTGGTTTATTTGCTCATCAAGTAGTATAACAGGTAAAACTAGATAATACAGGACGTAATACAAAGTGACCCGCATTTGGATAACATACAGAAATGCTACATATTAGAAGTTTCTTTGGGGAGTGGCTAACTTTGTTGATTTGATCCTTCTGACTGGAAGGAAACAAGACCTGGAGTTAAACTGCTGCACTTTGCATTTGGCAAGGTTCAATGATCCAATCACAAATACTGTTGTGGGTCCCATAAAATGAACAGAAACACCGTTAGCTTCAATGGGAGTTGAAGCACCAAAAACCAGAGGGTTGCATCATTCAAAATTGTTGACAAGTTGGATGTCCTTAACACGGGGCTGCACATGTCCTTAACATGTGAGTGAGTTAAGGAATGCTTCAATCAATATTGCAACAACAGCTAACTACTTCTGTATCAAAGGTTCCACCAACCCGCCCAGCAGCTCCATTTAATGTGGCTGTAGATGATGTAGACTGGGAGTTCAGATATCTGGAGGCCACAGATGTTAGCTACTGTTTTACATTTTTAAGGCATAGTAATAATGTAAAGCCAATTAGGTGTGGTGCCTATAAACTGGAATGCTATGAGTTCAGATCCAAGATGGGAGAATTGGATGTGAATGCTATCTTGATTTGACCAAATAACAAGATGGATAAATAATAATAAATCTTCTCTTCCAGAACCAAACTGAGAATGTAAGTTTTGATTCAAGTTTGCTAATTTAGCTCTCTTCTTATTTGTAAGGGGTCTCCTGAAAGTCTCCCTTCTCTCTTACAAAGGATTCATGGCACCTTGATATTCAGAAGAATTGCAAACAGGGTCTAATTGAGCTGAGTAAACCCTTTGAAGAAAGTACTTTGGTATGTGCAGGAGCAGATGTGAAACGCCTCCCCTCCCCAAGGATTAAAACAGCTATGTCTTTTTTCAGGCTCATATGTTCCCAGCTAGCTCCGCACGCTTATCCCCACAGACTCATAAAGAGGCTGTTTGGACAATCAGACAGACAGTCAGACAGACAGTCAGACAGACAGGTGGGAAGAGTTTCCAAAATAGAAACATGAACTTTTTTTTTTTAAACACATGGCTACTTTAATGATTCCAAAAGAGGTGCTCTGCAGTGATGGGATTCAAATTTTTTTACTACTGGTTCTGTGGGTGTGGCTTGGTGGGCATGGTTTGTGGGCGTGGCATGGCTTTGTGGGCATGCAGGGGAAGGATACTGTAAAATCTCCATTCCCTGCCCACTCCAGGGGAAGGTTATTGCAAAATCCCCATTTCCTCCCAATCAGCTGGGACTCGGGAGGCAGAGAATAGATGGAGGCGGGGCCAGTCAGAGATGGTATTTTCCAGTTCTCTGAACTACTCAAAATTTCCACTACCAGTTCTCCAGAACTGGTCAGAACCCGCTGAATACCACCTCTGGTGCTCTGTATTTCAACCACAAGTTCTAAAGCATTTATGTCAAAGAACTGCATAGCCCTTGTAACTGGAGTGTAATATTATGGAGAAGTCATCGTGAAAACAACCAAACATATGCTGGAGCATCTGGTTATGGCAATTGCATAGTAATCCAGGCAATGGAAAAGCTTGTTTTGTTTCCTTCCACTGAATCTTCAAGCATCTATCCCCAAAAAATTATATGTTTCGATACATGCTAACATCTGCCCAATATGGTTGCCGAAGCTTAGAATACTCTGTTATGACAAGTTTGCTGACTATTTTGAGGGTAAAATTGCTTGCCTTCATATTGACTATGACAACCTTATGGTTTAGTGGTTCAGATATAAAGTTTTGCATTCAAAATTTTTGTTCAGCTATGAAATATATGGAGAATCTTTGCAACAATCTCTGCTGCTGTTTTGTAATTTTAAAAATATGATATTAATGTTAGAGTTGCTATAAAGGAGATTTGCTGTTTCACAAATAAGCTACCCTAGTGTCAGGGCCACTCACAAAACCAGAAAGTTTGTGTGGGTAGAGAGATGTTGTTGTTTCAAAACATTATTATTATTTTAAGTATGAAATATTGTATAAAAAAAGCAAAGAAAAAAGAATTTAAAAAAGAGGAAGGAGTAGGGAAAAAGCAAAATTGGGAAATGCAAGGAGAAAGCGATTTCAAGAAGTAACTTCTTATTTTCCTTGATACAAATAAAAGCCTAAAAATCAATGGCCCTTTGAACTAGAATAGCTTGTAACCAACAATACTTTTATCTTTATAAACAAGTCTAATCATCAAAACTCAAGCTTAACTTTCATTTCTTTCCATTTCAGAGAAAGGACGACAGTTAAGAGTGGTTTCCAAGGAGAAACGAAACTAAAATCTTTCCTTTAATCAAAGCAGACAATTTCTTCATCTCTGCCAACTCGCCATCCATTCTTTCATTGGATACATGTGAGCCCTTCCATCTCTGTGCATAGATAAGAACAAAGTTCCATGTTGTTGAATTTTCAATCTGTTTGTCCATCAAACTTTTTAAAAAAAGTCCGTGGCTTAAATTGTTACATTCAGTTATTAGAAACTAATCAAGGAGAGAACCTGGAAACTTTCTAACAGTGAGAACAATTAACCAGTGGAATGGCTTACCTTCAGAAGTTGTGGGTGCTTCATCACTGGGGGATTACAAGAAGAGACTGAAGAGTCACTTGTCTGAAATAGCATAGGTTCTCCTGCTTTAGCAGGGGGCTGGACTAGAAGACCTCCAAGGTCCCTTCCAGCTCTGTTATTCAGTTCAATGATTCTCTGAATTAAATAATACATATAATAAGACTGAGATTTCTTACATCTACACCAGAGGAAAGGGGTGGAGAATTGCTTGGGATGATTGAGATATGGAGATCTCATATGTACATTGGTACCTTCAGGCAAGCATGTTGTGGGTCAGGACTCCAACTTAACCTACTGGATAGCCAAGTAATACGTGCCTGAGCATTACAATAGAGGTAGTCCTCAACTTACAACCACAATTGAGCCCAAAATTTATGTTGCTAAACGAGACATTTGTTAAGTGAGTTTTGCCTCATTTTACAACTTTTCTTGCCATAGTTATTAAGTGAATCTCTGCAATTGTTACCATAGTAACATGGTTGTTAAGTGAATCTGGCTTCCCCTTTGACTTTGCTTATCAAAAGAGGATCAGGTGACCCTGGGACATCGCAACCATCATAAATATGAGTCAGTTGCCAAGCATCCGAATTTTGATTACATGGTCATAAGCATGAACATTTGTCATAAGTCACCTTTCCCTGTGCTGTTGCAACTTTTAACAGCCACTAAATGAACTGTTGTAAGTTAAGAACTACCTGTAATAATATGGAAAGAGAGATGATAGCTAAAAGGTAGGATACAAGCTTTCCCAAAGCCAAAGGCCTTCAATTCAATCCCTTTATTACCAAGTAGGGCTGGAGGCTCAGTGGCTAAGATGCTGAGCTTATCAAACAGAAAGATTGGCAGTTCAGCAGTTTGAATCCCTAGTGCCGCGTAATGGAGTGAGCTCCCATTACTTGTCCCAGCTTTGCCAACCTAGCAGTTCAAAAGCACATAAAAATGCAAGTAGAAAAATAGGAACCACCTTTGGTGGGAAGGTAACAGCGTTCTGTCCCCTTTGGGTTGCCGGGACAGCAAATTTCAAGGGAAAACGCAGCTGCTGGAATCAGTGTGCCACTGCGCCTGCAACTTAAAGCTCTCCAAGAAGCCTGCATTACCGGGAGCAGCAGAAGGAGCAGCAGCAGGCACCACCGCCACCCCCGGTGTCCAGCGTCCTCCTCGGGAACCTCGAGTTGCAGCCATTTGTGCGTCTCTCCCGAGCTTCTCTCAGGAGGTTAAGTGGCAGGCACCCCGCCGGCAGAGCCTCTGGGTGGAAGGTGAATGAAGGGCGCCATGACGGGAGAGGCTGGCTGTCCCCGAAGCCAGCTCTTGGGGAAGGAGGCAGAGATGAGGCCCAGGGCTCGCTTCCCTGCCTCCTTCCTCTGAGAGCTGCAGGCAGCAGGGAAAATGAGGCTTCTTTGCCAGCTTCCCAGATGGCAAAACAGAATTTTTCACCATCTGGAAGGTATGTGTGTGTGAGAGAGGGGGGGGGAGAGAGAGAGAGAGAGAGAAAGAAAGAGAAAGAGTAAGAGAGAATAAAAAGAAAGAAAGAGGGAGAGAGAAAGAGAGAGACAAAGAGAGAATGAGAGAGAAAGAAAGAAAGAGAAAGAAAAAAAAGAGAAAGAAGGAAAGAGAAAGTGTGGGGGAGAGAGAGACAAGAAAGAAAGAACGAACCATGGAAGAAAGGAAAGAAAGAGGGAGAGATATATATAACAAAGAAAGAAGGAAGGAAGGAAGAAAAAGAAAGAGAACTTATGATCACAATTGAGCCGAAAATTTTGGTTGCTAAGCAAGAGCGTTGTTAAATGAGTTCCACCACATTTTACAAGTTGGCCACTCCCACCCGGTCACATGACCATCAAGCCACGCCCAGAAAATAGGCCACATCCACAGAATAGGTTCTAAAAAAATTGAAATCCACCACTGTCACTGATACTACATATATTGAGAGAAATCTGAGCTTCAGCTACAGAAGGAAGTAGATCTTTAGGGGAAGAAGAACAGTAAGCCTAGAGGAGTTAATGGGTAGAATGGGTGTAGCACTGGCGCCCCCTGATGGCCACTGCACAAATAACAGTGACAAAGATAGGGTTCATTTTATACTTGGGTACACCCCATTAATTGGATTTAAATTACTGATTATTACTGTTTAGTGCAATCAAGGTACAGCTGTTGCCAGTTTGTTGCACACAACTAAGATGATTCCCTCAAGGCTGTACTTCTGTTGTTAGGTTGTGGCATTTCACTGCATTGGACAAGCTGCAGTTTGCACCTGGAAAAATTAGTTTTTAGTTCCATCTGGTAGCATTCCTCCATTGTTGTTAGGGTTGATACTTTTGTTTTGCTTTTTTAATTAAGAAGTGACTTTTAAATAGGATGGGTAAAAAAAAAAATCAGTGTAAATCAAGAAGAGAAGTATCTTAGAACTAAGAGGAAATTTCCTGATAAAACAATTAATCCGTGGAACAACTTGCTTCCAGAAGTTCAGAGAAGAGCAACTAAGATGGTCAAAAGCCTGGAAACTAAAACATATGAAGAATGGCTGTAGGATTTGGGTTTGGCTAGTCCAGGGCTGTCAAACCCGCAGGCCAGATGTGTCACACACTGGCCACACCCACACCTGGTTTAGGGAAGGGGAGAAAGTTGCACTACATCACGTGACGATGCCATGACAATGTGAGTTTGACACCCCTGGGCTAGTCTAAAGAAAAGAAGAATTAGGGGCAATATGATAGCAGTATTCCAGTATTTGAGGGGCTGCCACAAACAAGAGGGGATCGAATTATTGTACAAAGCACCAGAAGGCAGGACAAGAAACAATGGTAGGAAACTAACCAAAGAGGGAAGCAACCTCTTTGAGAGAGCCGAGGTGGCGCAGTGGTTAAATGCAGCACTGCAGGCTACTTCAGCGTTCTGCAGTTCGGCTGTTCAAATCTCACCGGCTCAAGGTTGACTCAGTCTTCCATCCTTCTGAGGTGGGTAAAATGAGGACCCGGATTGTTGTTGGGGGCAATATGCTGACTCTGTAAACTGCTTAGAGAGGGCTGAAAGCCCTATGAAGCGGTATATAAGTCTAACTGCTATTGCTATTGCTATTCTATAACCTGGAATTAAGGAAAAACTTCCTAACAGTGAGGACAATTAACCAGTGGAACAGCTTGCCTTCAAAAGTTGTAGGGACTTCATCACTGGAGGTTTTTAAGAAGAGACTAGACAGCCACTTATCTGAAACAGAATATTTCTCCTGCTTGAGCAGGGAGCTGGACTAGAAGACCTTCCAGCTCTATTCTAAGTTGTGAATACTCCAATGCTGGAAGTTTTTAAGAAGAGATTGGACAACCATTTGTCTTAAATGAAATAGAGTTTCCTACCTGAGCAGGGGGTTGGATTAGAAGACCTCCAAGATCCCTTCCAACTCTGTTATTCTGTTCTGTTTAGATGTTGTTGTTTTTAAAATTAACTGTAGCATCAAGTTCTTCAAACATGCACTAGGGAGAGCATTGAAGCATCATGAGGAAAAACATAATAAGCACTGATATATCCAAATGGAAAGACATAAAATACAGTATGAGTAAAATGTAACAGTTCATCTAACATTCCACAATATAATTTGCCTTAAATGTTTAAGACACAGCACAGATCAGTAAGAAATATCCATATACTGAAATATAATATCAGTATTATGTTTGCTGTTATGTTAAACACAGTGGCATGCCAAACAAATCTTGAAGTAGTGTGTCTTAGCTTAAAAATATTTATATCGCTTGGCCTGGTCAAAATTACTTCATCCCTAAAAAGTCTACAAATATAACACTCCTTAAAGTAAGAAAGCATATTTGTTTACATTATTTCACTTTATTACTTGATCAGAGTTAACTCTCTATGCCACAGAACTTCCCCCTTCACCAAGCCAGGAAGGATGATCTTCTTCTTTTCCAAGGGGCCAACTTTCTTACTGATTGAGGTCAGTCCTGATTTTGTGGCACATCTGAAACTTAGAAGATCCTGTTGTGACCGGGGTGTCAAACTCACGACAACATGCTGTCTTCACGTGACGTATCGCTCTGCCTGCTCTTCTCCTACATACTTACTGTTAAAGAAAGCACTCCCAATCCCTAAGGGCTCCAGACACGGAAGACACCAAAAATTAAGTGCAGGCCAGACTTGTTAAACCACTCCCAAATATTCTGTCTGGCAAACCCAACCTGAATCAAACTTCAGGCTCCAATGGACTCTGCAAGGCTGGCCTTTTCTAAGAGACTTCCATTGCGTACAAAATTCACTATCCCACACTCCTGTCTTGGAAATAAACAATGGTCAGCTCCTGCCTTCGGTTCCTGTCACCTAGCATATAGAACCTTTGCAATTCACCATAGCAATCCTTCTCTATTGAGTTTCCCCCTTTGTTTTTCCTGGAGAGAATGGACACAGGTCAGGCTCACAAATCTGGTTATTTACAGCAGTGTTTTTCAACCACTGTGCCGCAGCACACTAGTGTGCCTTGACATAGTGTAAGGTGTGCCGTGGGAAAAACACCTTATATATAGTCAATATAGGCACAGAGTTAAAAATTTTTAACATTTTCTAATGGTGGTGTGCCTCGTGATTTTTTTCATGAAAAAAGTGTGCCTTTGCACAAAAAAGGTTGAAAAACACTGATTTACAGGGACTATGATGGATGCAACACTCATAGCTTACAAGGGTCAGCCCTTTGTCAATCAATGCTTCACAGAAGGATGAATCTCAACCTTGCCCCTCCAAATATTATGGAGTTTATGAGGGGAAAACAGGCTTTGCTTCTGGAAGATATATTGGGAAGTGGAGCTTGGCTCATTCCCTTGTACTCGTTTTTCTTGTACTATTTTTGCTGTATATATACTGTACTCTGTTGCCTTCACCAGCCTCTTTGAACTAGTTTCAAAATGGCTTTTTTATTACTGCAATGTCTCTATATAACTAAGTTCCAATCTAACTGTTGAATACATCATCTCTGTCTACCAAATTGTTTCTTTCGTGGTCCAAAACAGAGTATTAGATCACTTGGTGTCCTCCTTTTCATGTCCGTCCTGTTACTATTATGTGCGTAAAAGGGTTAAAACTAGAATAACCCAAGGCCACTCCTTCTGGGACTCTTCATGCTAATTTCCCACAGAATCTTTTACAGTTGCTCTGGAAAGTTTCATGCAAGATATAGACATATACAGGAGTTAATGCAATTCGTTATTCAATCAATCAAAAACAAATTATGGTAGAAGACCAAACACAATTTTAAAAAAAAACCCACATATGGTACAAGCACTCTGTGTGTGTGTGTGTGTGTGTGTGTGTGTGTGTGTGTGTGTCTTTTATCTGATTTTGACAGTTAACTGTATTTTTTTGACATTTGCTGATGTCTAATAACTCAACAAGCAATTCATTTTGCTAGTTATATTGAGTGATCTATGCTCAATTGCTTTGAACTGGATACAGGGACTGATGGGGAGCTGATTGAAGATTGCCCACAATAATTTCCAAACATCAACTGCATCTACGGATGATAAGTAACTCTTCATTAGGAGAAGTTCTTAAACTCCAGAACCTGTTTTGCAACCTTTTTCTCCTCTTTTTTTTTTTTTAAGATTGCTGGCGGGTGGGGACTGGGGAAACATTTCAAAACAGAAAAACCCTGTTTTTTACCCTTTCTTTCTCCAGACTATTTTTCACCCTACACCTCTGCATATCTATGAAGAACCTTACAATTATTTTTAACTAGAAATGTGCAATATTCTGTGCCAAAGTAAGCAAGGCTGATTCTGATCTAGTGAGGGCATTAACTTTCTCTCCCTCTACTTTAAGAGCCCCATTTCCTAGGTTGGGTGGTTATCAGGTGGGCTCAACCCAGTTGTTGCCTCCTGAACTCATGTTTGAATTCAGAAGGCAACAACTGGGTGCAGTCAACCTCCCACCCACTTCTTAATGTCTCCTATATTTAAACACGTTTTCTTCGGCTGATTATTGCTTGGGCCCAAGAAGTCCTGCTCCTTTAACCTATTGCATGCTTTGCTCCCCACCACCCACTCCTCTAAATTGGGCTCAAGGGTTTATGCAACCTAATCCTGTGGTCAACCAAAAACAATGATTGCAAGGGAACAATTCCCTTTTACAGCCATCCTTTATGCACTAAAGGAGTTTGGCAAGTGTAAGTACTTGGAAGGAAGATACCAGTTTAAAGCTAAACATCTAAGATTGCCCAAGGGATTTCCCCCTGCCCCAGATTTCCCTATCTGCTTTACTGATAATGGGGTCTTGCTCAAACAATAACAGATGTTGCAGAAGTATATCTCCCTAGCAGGATGTTGTCAGAGCCATGAATACGTCTGGGCCTTTTTCTTTTCTTAATCAGAGCAATAAGCATAAGCTTGTCAGAGACTGAATCAGCTGCTTTTCCTTGGAACCATATACTAAAGGAGTTTGGGAACTTTGTTTAGGGCCTTGCCAACTCTTCTGTTCAAACCAGGAGCAACCCAGTCACATGGTTCCACCTTTTCCCCTTTTGGTCTCTTTTGGAATGTCCTTTGTTAGTCTTCCAGATCTTCTAACTCCCATTTTTCTACCTGGATTACTGATACTTTTGCTTCAAAGTAGAATCTCTAATCAAACAAGAAAGAAAGTTCCACTGTCTTCTTTCTCTGGCTCCAATGAGATACATTTCCCTTCTCGCGTTTTTCACTCCGAAGAAATGCAGAGGACAATTGGATGAGCTCTGAGCATTTTTGCTCAACCCAGACAAAAGTTCTTGGAGGCTTCAGAAACCAGACTCCCACACCCAGGGTGGACTTGAGGCCAGCCAGTGGGATCATGCAGTCAGGATCCTTCACTAAGCTATACAGACTCCCTGGATCTCTGAAGCTACTCATCTGAGTTAAATTCCATAGCTTGGAAGGGTCAGCTGGTTTCAGCTCGTCAGTTGATATAAATCCCCATTCCTTGATCTGAATTAAGTCCCCATCCTCAGGGGAAGAGTGGTTTGCAGAAGGACCATACTAAGCCCACTTAGTCAAAGAGGGACCTTCCTTCCCTTCCAACGGTTTGTGGATGCATCTAACACTGGTCTTCAAGGACAAAGTGCACAAGCTACAAAGAAAATCTGCTCCTTCCCTGACCCATCTTTATTCAACACAGAAACATTTATTCTACTTTATTCCCATTTCTATCTGTGCAAAAAGTGCTACTCCTTAGCCAGGTGTATGAATGCCACATCTTATAAATTTCCCTCCCTCCTCGCTGTGGCTGGATGCCTCCAAAATTCTGGGTTTTAGTTAGTTTATTATTTTATGGCCATAAGAATCTCTGCTTTTTGCTTGCTCCTATAACCGCATGTTGTGTAAAGTGAATCACTTAACAAGTTCTCCCAGTTCCTCCCATTCTTTGATTATCTGCCATTCCTTTATCTTCTGTGGAATTTAATGCTGAATCCAGTATAATTGAATTCACTCTCTGGAATTTGGTTTTTCCTTATTGAATAGAATTTGTAACTCTCCAAAAACTTAGCCTTTCTCTTATTGTAACAAAAATGCTATTTATGAACTCCTGTCTTTCTCTCATTTAACCACATGTTTCATTCCCATAGATATATTTTTAAAATTATGTTGGTGCTTTATGTTTAGTCTGGATTCCTGGCAAATACCAGAACTAGTCTACAGTTTTCTTGACAGGATTGTGAGAAGGGGCTGATGTCCCTGGGTCAAGGTCAACCAGTTGGCTTTGTGATGAAGGAGTATATGAATCCATATGAATTAATATTGGCTATTTGCTTTTATTATGAATTGCTTATGTTACTATAACTGATTAACCAATATTTTCTGTTTGCTTCTGATATGATATACTGCTAGAAATCATTTATTAAGAATTAAGCTTTGTTATTGGCTTCTGCTTATATGATTGTATACTGTCAAAATTAGTTGTTTTCTAGCCTAGCAAATTGTAACCTTAATACTGGATGGCATTACTGCAAATATTAACTCACTGTTGCCTCTAGCGTCTATTCGTGGCATCAAAGCTAGGCACATTCTTGAAGGCTAGTAAAAGAAATGCATGGGAATATCAGGCCCCCTAGATAAAGGAACCAAACTAGGGAGTTTTCCTGGCTCATAAATCCTTAAAGCATTCTGCCGAAAAACAACTTGGCAAAGGGGGGCTGCCACCCCCTACCCAAGGCTATAGGAATACTTCATAGATAAGGTAGACAGAGACAGGCGCTTGAACAAAAGAATGCTTTAAAGATCACGTTGGTAACTATTCTTGATCTCCGATTGGATAAACATCGTTTCTACCTACCTAAAATGTATATAATACTCTGAGCCACTCTTGCAGGGGTGTGGCTATTCCTTACATGCATTTCTTTGTGTGTTTTGGATATAGTTTTGTCACCCAGCTTTTGCTATGGCCATACATAAAAGCTGGCACTTTTGCAAATCTTGTCTTGAGTCTCACTGTCTTTGGCATTTCAGTGGCTCGGGAAAGCTACTTGAAGCTTACTGTGCCTAAGGCAGGATTAGAACCACAGCCTCAAAGTTTTTATCTGGTGCCTTAACCACTATATCAAACTAGCGCACTCAAACATATTTTTTGTGCCTATTACGTATTTGATTGCCTGAAGGAATATTCAGAACTAATGAAGTAAGTAAATTGTTTGGTTAATAAGTATAATTTCATTTTTGGACTTCTGGAATGCATAAGCCTGATTTGTAAGCAACAGTGTAAAAAGATCCTCACAGAATTGGCCCTGTGGGAAGCCACAGTAATAAGCTGACTGACAAAAAAAAACGGGGGGGGGAGGGAGATACCCACGTTGACTGCAAAGCACACAGAAACACTTCAGATCCAAATACTGGGCACTCATTTTTAAACCTGCATTCTAGTCAGAGGAGGTATTCAGCAGATTCTGACCAGTTCTGGAGAACCGGTAATGGAAATTTTGAGTAGTTCGGAGAACCGGTAAATACCACTTCTGCTAGCTGTGTTCCCAAGCCTGGAGTCCTGAATGTGGCCAGCACCCTGTTTTCTGGCTTGATTGCTAACTGGTCAAGTAAGCTGATTGGGAGGGAATGAGGATTTTGCAGTATCCTTTCCCTGCTACGCCCACCAAGCCACGGTAGTGAACTTTTTTGAATCCCATTCTAATGCTAGATAGCTTTTTTTTTTAAAGACACCTGGTTAATACAACCTGAGTTTCGAAACAACAGCACAGCTGGGGAAGAAACTACACTAAAATAAAAATTTAAAAGTGGGCTCCTTTAGTTTAATTAATGTACCACAATGTACCAATTAATGTACCATCTTATACCATAAACTTTCAAAACTCAAGCCCAGTTCTTCAGAGGAATTAATTCCTCGTTCTCCACGGCAGGTAGAAATGACAGAAAAGTCATTTACATTCTGCGCTGTTGTAGGGGTGTGTGGGTAATTGCCAGTGTGTTTTAAGTAGCAATGTGCTCTCCTGTTTTCTCCAAATTACAGCACTGAGTTGGCTTATGCCATATGTTTTTGCTGTAATTGCAAAGCAAAGAGTTTTCCAGAATAGATTCTGCCTAGAATAGGGCTTAAACTCTTTTGCGTTTAATGGGATCATGAAGGATCTTATCACATGAGGCCTTTTCCCAATGAGGATCTGGTGGCCTCCACTCATTCTCCTTTAGGCAAAAAACCATATTCTCATTAAATCAGGTGTCCTGTTGTCAAACTCTGCTCTGCCTTTCTTCCTTCGGGTCCCAGTCTTTGCCAGCCATCTTATTTCCTTTCAACATAGAAGATGAAATGTTATGTGAGGAAGACCTTGGGGCATAAGTGGGTTGCTCCCGGTTTAGCCCAGTTTGGCCGAACCGATAAGGGAATTCAGGCTTGGGTTGCAGAACCAGCCGCAACCCAGGCCTGCCACACCCCCGAACTGGTTCCCTCGCCCTGCCATTTTGGTTTTTATTGACTGCGCATGCTCAAAGTTGTAAGTTGTTCTGTGCATGTGCAAAGAACAATTTACATTGAACAGCGCATGTATGGGTTGTGAACCGGTAGTAAAACCGGCAGCAACCCACTCCTGCCTTGTGTTATTAGGTGAAGAGATGTTGCCAAGCTGAACAATCAGATAAGGGATAGCATAGCCCACAGCTGAACATTGGGAAAGGCAAGAGACTCAAAAATACTTTGTACTTTGCAAAATTCTGTTAATGTAGCTTTACACTAAAGTGGATTTAGCTCATCTGGCTGTTATTCTAGTTTCCCTGGCAAGACCAACAGCAAGTGATGAAGAGTAACAGGTTTCATACACCTTGAAGCTATCTGTCAATGTTCCAACGAACCTCTCTCTCAGCTGTGTGGCTGATGGGCTGCAGCAGGCTGCTAGGTACTTCCACTCCTCCACAGGTTCTTCCCACTCTGCTGCTCTCTTTTCTCTCCATCGTTGCTCCAGGGGAAGTAGAGGGAACTTATCTTCGGATGCCTTTGGCACCACACCCTGCCACAGTTCCTTGGTCAGCTGACGGAATCCCCTGGCTGCCACAACCTCTTCCTGCACAGCTATCTGCTCGGATTTCTCTGGATGTCCCTTTGAACAGGTCACCACCATTTGGGTGCCAAAATCCACCTGCACAGCAACCAGGACGTCTTTCGATGTGGCAATCCTGGGCTTGGCCACCTGCTCCTCTTTACGTTTCATCCAGGACATCTTCTCCTGGGAGTTCACAGGTCTTTTGTAGAGAGACGGACAGGCTGCAGAAACCCAGGACTCCCTGTAGATTTTAATTTTTGTAGATCTGGTTTAATGTCAACATTCCGACTGATGAACCCAACCAAAGTAAGCATGGCTGAGACGATCCAATCTCTTAATGCAAAACTTTAATGAGTGTCTTCATCTTTGCCGATATGATGTACTCATTAAAGTTTTGCAATAAGAGATTGGATCGTCTCAGCCGTGCTTACTTTGGTTGGGTTCATCAGTCCTTGGATGATATCAGAATAAGAGGAGAAACACTACTTTACTTCCAATACAAGTAACAACTGCCTAAGCTTGTCACACTAATGGTCAGGAGATGAGATGAAAACCATACAGAGCACATAGCAGAAGTCAGATGTTTCCAGGACGTGTTTCTCCTTGGTAAAGTAGAAGTGAGGAAAAGCCTCTTAACAGATTAAGAGTAAGCAGATCAGAAGATGTATTCAGTGCTGGGATTCAAATAATTTAACAACTGGTTCTGTGCCCTAATGACCAGCTGAGTAGGCAGGGCTTGGTGGTCATGTGACTGGGTGGGCGTGGTCAACTCAACGACACTTACGTCGATGGGCGCTTTGCCTTAGCTGTTGCAATGTAATAAGGCTTAACCGGAGAGGCAGTTTCTGTAAGCAGGGCAATAAATATTAGGCTAGAAGCAACGCCAGAATGTTTCCTTCCTGTCCTTCCTTACAGGATTAGCCCTGTAAAGTTGTGGGGTGGGGGGACAAAAGGAGATTTCTTCCAATAACCGGTTCTCCGAACTGCTTAGAAAATTAACAACCGCTTCTCCCGAATAGGTGCGAACTGGTTGAATCCCACCACTGGATGTATTATATACTTCTAAGACAACTGAGATCTTACTTCAGGAGAAACATTTTGAAAAATTAGATATATGACTACTGTGGACAGAAGGAAGTTTACAAAATGTTTTTTCCAGGTCTAAGAAGTTACTAGGTGAAATATCCTTTGCTCAATTTGCTAAGTGTGATGAAGACTTTCAGATTTGTCAAGCAGTAGCAGAAATTGTTTAGGGGCAGGTTAAAACAAACTATCATTTTTCATTAAATTTATCATTAAATAAATTTAATGTCTTAGCACTTAGCCTAAGACAACATAAAGGCCCCAAAGGAGGCTGAATCCCATGAACATTGATACTCTTTTATCTTAATGTCCTCAGGAAATAAAATAGATTAGAGATAAATAGCAGGAAATAAGAAATGGCTGCATAGAAGGTTTATTCAATTTGTTCTGTTTGAATTAGTTTGGCTTTTTGGCTAACGGGTGGACCAAATAAATCAGTATTTTTCAGGTTTTCTGTTGGGTCATTTTGTCCTTCAGAGTAATAAATTTGAAACAAAAAGGCCTGCATCAGGTCTCTTTGATGTTGGTGCAATGGGAAAAGGACTTTTGAGCTTATGTTATAATGATGATAGAAGGTTTTGCCTGAATTAGGGATTAGAGTTCCTTCATTACAAATGCTTTTTTATTCTAAGACACTTTGGAGTACATTAATGCTGTTGTAGGAATGTTTAAGGCTCAGGAATTTGTGGTATTTTATAGTTAAGCAGATTACCCAGTTTTGATCTGTAGGTAGTCTGCATTGCCCTTGCAATTTCATTTTGAACAAGGCAAAAAGAAGTAGGAAAATTAAAACTATGGCAACCAGACGTAGGTGGCAAAAATCTCACCCCTAGATGGCAGCAAAGAAAAGTAAATATTTCTGCCAACTAGTGGTCATCCAGGTTTTTGCAACTCAGAACTAACAGTGGTATGAAAATGGAAGTTTTCAAGGCATGGTCTAGATCAGGGGTGTCAAACTCAATTTCATTGAGGGCCGCATAGGGTTGTGTTTGACCTTGGGGGGTTGGAGTGGGCATGACCAGGGTGGGCATGGCCAGCTTGATGTCACTCGTGTCAGGGGTGCCTATGGTGGCCTGGGCACTCTACCAGAGAAAGCAGGCCCCTGAGCTCCATTTTCGCTGGCAGAAGCACTGGGGGCCAATCCTTCGCAGTTTCCAGGGTGGCCCCATGGGCCAGATCTAAGCACTCCGCGGGCTGAATCCGACCCCTGGGCCTTGAGTTTGACACCCCTGGTATAGAATATAATTGTATATTAATTGCTTTATGGCTGGGACCTGTTGATTTTAATTATTATCATACACGCATCTCATTTCCTGTGCAGTCTTAGGGTTCATTCACTGTCAGCCCTTTGAAGGAGGCCAGATCAGGAAACCCAAGAAATATTATATAGGTAGTCCTATGCAGTTCATTTACTGACCTTTCAAAGTTACAAAGGTGCTGAAAAAGTGGCTTATGACCATTTCCCACACTTATGACCATTGCAGCATACTCATGGTCACGTGATTTATATTCAGATGCTTGATAACTGATTCACATTTATGACGGTTGCAGTGCCCTGGAGTCATGTGATCCCGTTGCAACCTTTTAGCAAGCAAAATCAATGGGGAAATCAGATTCACTTAACAGCCGTATTACTAATTTAACAACTGCAGTGATTCAGTTAACAAATGTGACAAGAAAGGTCATAAAATAGCAAAACTCACAACAAATTTCTCACTTAGCCACATACATTTTGGGCTCAATTGTGGTTGTACATCAAGGACTGCCAGTATTAAAATAAGCTATAATAACAAATCTGAAAAACTTCATAATATTTCTCATTCTCTCCCTCTTATACCAAAGAGAATCAAGTCTAGACAGTCTTAAGATTCTTTTTCACACTTTCCTGTTTCCCAGACTAAGCCCCGCTTTTATATATTTTTATAATTTCTAAAATATTTATAGATTATTATGTATATAGGTAGTCCTCAACTTATAACCTCAATTTCTGTGGCTAAGCAAAACGTTTCTTAAGTGAATTAATTTATGACCTTTATAATTTATGACCTTTCTGGTCACTGTTGTTAAGTGAATCCCTACAGTTGTTAAATTAGTAATGTGGTTGTTAAGTGTGGCTTTTCCATTGACTTTGCTCAGGACACAAAACATGATCCCATAATCCCAGGACACTGCAACCATCATAAATATGAACCAGTTGCCAACCATCTGACCATTTGTTCATAGGGATACTGCAATAGCTGTAAGTGTAAAAAACGGTCGTAAGTCATTTTTAAAGGAGAACCTTTGTAGCTCAAGGTTGAAATGAGGTGTCCTTGATGCTCTCTGAGCTTGCTTGTTTTCTTGCAGACGTATCCCTCATAATCATTGGTGGGATTCAACCGGTTTGCAGCAGTTCGCTAGAACTGGTAGCTAACTTTTTGTGCAGTTTGACGAACCGGCTGAATAGCGTCCCTCACTATTTTTCCTTCTTTTGTTTTAGTAGAACTGTTGACCTACCACCCTAATGATCGCAAGATGTCAACCAAGTCTTTGCCTCCCTAAACTGCAACGTAGCCCCAGATGTAGCCACTGTCTGAGAGAATATTCTTGGAGCTGCAATTCAAGAAAGGAGTTTGAGTTTGCGCAAGGTAATTTATCGAAAACTATGGACAATTTAAAAAAAAGCAGTGGAAAATTTGTCTCTCTTGGCTGCCATCTAGCGGCCTTGATTTGTGCAGCTTAGATACAGCTACTAGGTCAGGATTGAAGAGCTGGAGAAATTACTGTGATGATTCTTCTGCTAATCACAGAATAAATAAGCACTGATCACCAAAAAGACTAGAAGGGGGAAGGCATGGCTGCAGGCTGAAGTCATACCTATACCAAATTTTATTCTACGATGGTGTAAAACATAGGTGTAGGCTGAAACCATGTTTATATCGGGTTATAT
This sequence comes from Thamnophis sirtalis, assembly GCF_051295495.1. Lineage (NCBI taxonomy): Eukaryota > Metazoa > Chordata > Lepidosauria > Squamata > Natricidae > Thamnophis > Thamnophis sirtalis. Next base: position 160,715,418 of record NW_028261383.1, read on the forward strand.
GGCCTGCATTTTTCCAAAGAAAAATTTATGAGAAAGAAAAGTGCATCCCTGATATAAGTAGTCCTATCAATTTAACTTACTATTATCTATATTAGTTCCAGAACAATCTAATCAATTTCAAGGCTTTCCAGGTCAACCAGCTGACCAAACTCTTTTTTTTTCAGAACAAGTATCTTTAGATGCTGCAATTTTGATCTCCAATATAGCCAAAATGACATTGCAGACACAGGTGCACAGTCAAGAGATTACACTGAAGAGGGCACAACAGACCTGCTGATCCGAGTATAACTGAGCTGATTGCCCTTCCCACATCACTTTGAGCCGTGGTGGCGGTGTAGTGGTTAGAATGCAGTATTGCAGGCTAATTTTGCCAACTGCCAACAGCTTGATCCTGACCGTCTCAAGGTTGACTCAGCCTTCCATCCTTCCGAGGTCGGTATAAATGAGGACCCAAATTGTTGGGGGCAATAGGTTGACTCTGTAAACAGCTTAGAGAGGGCTGTAAAAACACTATGAAGCGGTGTATAAGTTTAAGAGCTATTGGTATTGCTGTTTGAGCCTCCTTTTCCACATGCCCTGGGATTGTTTGGACAATGTGCTATTTACAGGCCCAGATACCTTGGACTGTCTTCAGCCTGGCTCTGTAACAGGTGGCTAATGAGACAGAGGCTGCATTATGTGCCTTCAATAAACAATTAAATGGGACATTTTTGTATTTCAGTAACCCAGTGTGGGGGAGAGGGCGAGACCTTGCCCATAATATTGGCTGGAATACATCAGTGGTGGGTTTCAAAAAAATTTGGAACCTACTCTGTGGGTGTGGCCTCCTTTGTGGGAGTGGCTTGCCGGCCATGTGACCTGGTGGGAGTGGCTTACCGACCATATGTTTTCTCTCCCTCTGTCTCTCTCTCTCTCTTTTTTTCCTTTCTTCGTTTTGTCTCTCTGTCCCTTTTTTCTTTTTTTCTTTCATCTCTCTCTCACTCTTTTTCTTTCTTTTTTATTTATTTATTTCTTCCTTTCTTTCTCTTTCTCTCTCTCTCTCTGTCAGTCTGTCTGTCTCTTTCTGTGTGTGTGTGGCAGTGGTAGGTTTCAAAAAATTTTGGAACCTCTTCTGTAGGTGTGGCCTGCTTTCCGGGTCCACTGGTGGGACCTCTTCTAACCGGTTCGGTAGATTTGACGAACCGGTTATACCAAATAGGTGCAAACTGGTAGGAACCCACCTCTGGACTACATGGAAATGAGGGCCATGTGGTGGCATGGCCCAGACTATGGGAATCTCTCCCTTGGGGTGTTAGAAAGATTCAAAGAGGGTTTTCTTTTTCTTTCTTTGAATCAGTGCTCACTCCTGATGACTACTTGGCAAATCCATGCAATCCCCTTGCTAAGGTTTTTTGAAAGTGGTTTGTCATTGCCTCCTTCCCAGGGCTGAGATAAGGTGACAGGTCCAAGGTCACCTTGCTGGCTTTGGGCCTAAGGTGAGGCTGGAATTCATGGTTTTCCTGTTTCTAGCCTGATGCCTTTTGTTTAGACAAGTTTGTATTAAAAAAATTTCGAACATAAAAACTAACACAAACTAATAAAAAGAAAAAGCAGAAATGAGAGAAAAGAAAAAGACAAAAATGATGAAAGAAAGAGGAAAAAGAAATAGTAAGAAACTCTGCAGCAAATATAGCAATAGCATTTAGTGCTTCACAGCCTTCTCTAAGTGGTTTACAGAGTCAGCCTATTGCCCCTAACAATCTGGGTCCTCATTTTACTGACCTCCGAAGGATGGAAGGCTGAGTCAACTTTGAACTTGGTGAGATTTGAACTGCCAAATTGCAGTACTGCATTCTAACCACTGTGTCACCGTGGCTCTAAATATAAATATAATAACAAAATTATCTCTGGGACTAGAAAAGAAAGCTCACTCTTTTCTATTATCCTTTCCCACCCCCTAATCATCAGAACCACAAATCATAAATGCATTCCCCCCCCCCATCTTATGCAAAAAAATCTATAAGGGGTTTCTAGTCAACTATAAAAGTAGATATACTGTAATCCACATTTTCTTACATTACAATACAAAACAATAGCAGAGTTGGAAGGGACCTTGGAGGTCTTCTAGTCCAACCACCTGCCTAGGCAGGAAACCCTATACTGTTTCAGACAAATGGCTATCCAACATCTTCTTAAAGACTTCCAGTATACTGTACATGGTTCTGGGTAATTCACAGTTAGAACAGAATAAAAACAATAAATATCTTTCAAAAAAACAAAAAAACAAAAACAAAATGGTGGCACCTAGCAGCAGTGAGGGAATCGGTTCAGGGGTGTGGCAGGCCTAGGTCACTGCTGGTTCTGTGACCAAGGCCTGAGTTTCACTACCAGTTCAGCCAAACTGGGCCAAACTGGCAGCAACCCACCTCTGGAATGGAGATTTCTCCAACTCCAGAGATCAGGGACGTGCAGTCAGGGGAGGTGGGGAAGGCAGGGCCTCACCACTGTCATCATGAAAAGAAAAGAAAATGTAAAAGGAAAAAGGCTGAGGTAGTTGCTGCCAGAGTCACAGTGGATGTTATGTAGATGAGGCACTTGGTTCTCTCACCTCATCCTGTAGAGGGTTTTTTTAGAGGCTTTTTTAAACAGTTAAGCAGAGTCATCCATTGGGGACTCTGGCAGCAGCTAACCCAGCCTTACTTCAGCCTTACTGCCTTTTTCCTTTTACATTTTTACATTTTCATCATGGCTGACAAGAGAAGAGTTGAAATCTTCTGTGAAACAGCTGGAAAAGGTATGTGGGTCGGAGGGAGGGGGAGGAATTCAAAATTAATGTCATATGTAAGTAATTGTATTATTGAAAGTAATTTTGTGTGTGGGGGGGTTAACCTGCCTCTGCTGGTGCGCAGGCTGGCACTTTTTTTATGTCGGACAAAGCGGCAGGGCTTTTGGACGTAGTGGAAGGGCTTTTGGACATAGCAGGACGCCTCTGGCCACCCTGGCCACCCCGGCACTAGAGGCAAAAGCGGAGGAATCTGAGGATAGCTGGGACCAGGATGCAGAGGCCAGCTCCTCTTCCAGTCCATGGATAAGAAGGACAAAGTGTTTTCAGTTGGGCAGGGATAGAGTCCTCTAGTCAGTTGTCCTAACCTGAGGGAACTGTGCTTGAGCGCTCTGGGCAGTGGAGCAAGGGGACACCCGGCCCTTGGGACAAGGTACTTAGTCTAACTACAGTATATGCACCCAAGCTCTTTGCTGCAAAGCATCAGGGACCAGTGTTCTAAATGGGAAATGTGATCCCCATTCAATAGTCCCTTTTTAAAGGAATTCTGAGTTTCGTTTCTCTGAGGAGTCAGTTGGAGAACAGAATCTCCCGGCCTACAAAGCCCTGCATGGTTATTTATGTTGTTGTTACTCTTATTGTTATTATTGTTGTTGGTTGTTCTTAGTTTCTTCAATTTGTTATTTTATTTATATTGTTATATTGTTATTTATATTTATTTTATTTATATTGTTAACTTTTGTTTATATTGTTAAAAATAAAAGCAATGGTTAAAAAAAGTTTAAAGGCACTCAAATGGCTATACACCAATGCACAGAGTATGAGGAATAAACAGGGTGAATTAGAAATTCAAGTAAATGAGAGCAGATACTATATTGTTACCATACCAAAAACTTGGTGGGATGAAACCCACAAATGGAACATACAGCTAGAAGGATTTAAATTATTTAAAAGTAATAGACCAAATAAAAGAGGAGGTATAGTTGCACTATATATAAGAAATAACTCCATCTGTACCGAAATAGAGCACAACAATGATGAGAACTATCTTGAGTGCATTTGGGTCAATATTAAAGGTTGGGGGGAAATGACATTTCCATAGGCCTATACTACAGGCCACCCAACCAAGCAGAGGAAGTAGATGAACATTTTGCTAGTGAGCTAACTAAGGTATGTAGGAATCACACCACAATAGTAATGAGGGAGTTTAACTACCCTGACATCAACTGGGAAACAAACTCTGCACCAAGTGGAAGATCCAACAGGTTCCTAACAAACCTGGCCGCCCTGGCCACCGCGGAGCTAGAGGCAAAGCTGCCCTGCCGCTGTGTCCGACATAGAGGCGTCCCGCCTCTATGGCGGACACAGCGCTGGGGCGTCCGAAAGCCCTGCCGCTGTGTCCAACATAGGGCGGCTTTTGCCCACTTGCCTCACCAGCCATAAACCTCACCGCACGTCACTGCCAGAGATGTATCCAGCAACAGATAGATTGTTGTGGTCCAGCATCCCCAATCAATAGACCCTCTTTTAGGAATTCTGAATCTCTTTTGCCCTGATAGATTCAAGAGTTTACTTGGCCAACTATTTTGCTGAAGGCCAAAGGCTCCTCCAACTCCTTGGGATTCTCCTGGCCTTTGTCAGTATGGGGACTTTCCAGAGGGGCATAGCCTCAGGTTCAGTTCTCACATCTAGCAGAAATTTCCCATTCCTGCCTTGCACCACTCCTCTCCTATCTAATAGTGACACTGCTGAAATGAAGAACTTGGAGGTAGCAAGGAAGAGGTTTTTTTAATTTGGGGGGAGGCTTGGATAGAATGTAGATGGGAATTTCCTTTGACTTCCAATGTAGCAATAGATAAAAAATAATCAATTCATAGAATGCAATATGAAACTATAGGAAGAGGAAAAACATAAAAAGATTCAATATTAAATTAGGAATTTGATAAAAATGACTAATATGTAACCGAGTGGGGATGGAATCTTCATTTAATGAACTGAAAATGGAGCTGACATTCAACATTATACATATGTGGATGGATGGATGGATGGATGGATAATGGTGTTGGTGGTGTTGGTGGTATGTGTGTGTAGCTCATCAGAGAGAGATCCAACCCTGGAAATAAGGAAGAATTTCCTCACAGTGAGAACCACTAAGCAGTGGAACAGTTTGTTTCCAAGACTTGTTTGTGCTCCATTCTTGAAATTTTCAGGAAAAGATTGGGCAATCATTTGCCTGAGATGGTAGGAAGAGCCCTTCCTTGGGCAGGGAGTCGGACTAAAAGTCGCTTCTGCCCTAGGATGCCATGATTCCCTCCGTGCTTTGTGCCACAATGATGGTGCTTCTCTGTTGTTCATGAACCAACAACATCCCACATGAAACATACAGGCTAAAAGGCCACAAAGGGAATCAGCCACCGGCCACTCCTAGACCCAGGTGAGCTGCCCTCCTTGGGTGGGTATAGAATATGGCCATTGTTTACTTGGTTGCTGGGGGAACTAGATTGTCAGTTTCCCTGAAAAGCCACTAGCCAGTGCCCAGCTGCCCATTCTCCCTTCGTGCAGTGGACGGACGTGCAACTAGTTGGTCATGGCTCTCAGAAGGCTCTTCAGAGTAAGTGTGGCCATCTCAGCTGTCAAGAAACTGGCAGCAGGGGAGAAAGTCATGCTTCTCAACTCTTCTGACTGATTGACAGCTATTTCTCTTCTCTTCACAGAACATCCGGAAAAGGTGTTCGCACCTTTTCTGTTGTCTGAAGAGCAACGTTGAAGACCTTCCTGTGCCTCCTGACAGGTACCACCCCCTTTTCCTTAAACTCTGGGCATGGTGGGGCACCATTGATGGACTGCAGAGTCTGTAAGAGCCTCTCCCCAAATGGCTTTCTGTCCAGAAGGGGCTTCAGGGCAAAAAGATGGGCAGGGTGACTGGTTGGGCTGAGAAAGGAGATGTTAGATGGATTTTTTTTGACATGTTACCTTTTTCTTTTGGCCAGGACGGCACAGGAACTGAAAGACCAGCGGGGAGAATGGGAGACACATCATGTGTCTGATGGCGGCACATCTTCCTCTCCTGGGGTAAGGACGCTTCCGCAAGAACGCCAGTTCATGCTTCAAAACCAGGTGGGGGAAGGGAGGAATTCCCACTTGGTGGGAACCTGGCCAGCCCATATTATCAGCCACATTTCCCATGGTCTGCTGTCTCTTTGCCCTCTATAATGCAGCCCTTCTTCCTTTCTTGCAGGTTGTGATAGGTGGTCCTGCTACCACCCAGAGTCCCAGGAAGGAAGATGTCAGGCCAGCTCTCATTTCACTGAGGTAAGTTCTCAGCTGAGAGATTCTGAAGCCTCCAAGAGAAGGGCTAGAAGAAAGGTTGGCAGAGGGCAGGCATCTCTATCCTCTGCCTCTACCTCTGCTAACAAAAGAATGACTTTGGTCTCTCCCCAGAAATGAGAGCTGTTTGAAGTGGACGCCGCGGCTACCCACAATTTGGGAGACCTGCACTGAGTCGGTAAGGCCAGACCAGCTCCTCCCCATGGTAGTGGCAGAAGCCCTGACTCTGTGCATTGGTTAAAATGTCAAGAGACAGAATATTTGCATTCTTATTGCAGGACCCATCGGAAGAATTCCATCCGATGGGGACGGCTCTGAGCCCAGGGGATGTGCAGGAGGGAAGCGGTGACTGCCTTTCAGGGTAGGTATCATTTCGGAGGGTGAAACACTTGCAGAGGGGAGGCATCTCAGGGGAATCCCACTGGAAGGCCAAGTCCTTTGGCAGGCCAGCCGGAAGGGTTCCTAGAGCTTCCACATGACCACTCTTACAAAAGGTCCTAGGGCTTCTTTTGATCTTTGGCCCTTTTGTTTTCTCCCCCCAGAGAGGAAAGGCAGGAACACCGCAGGCCGTGGCTGTCCACCGTTTTGGAGACCTTCACTGAGTTGGTAAGAACTCAATTCCTCCCCATGTAAAAAGAAGAAGCCCTGTCTCTGTGGATTTCTTAATATGCTAACAGACAAAATCTTGATATTTTGATTCCAGGAACCACAAGACGAACCAGTGGAGGAGGATCTCTCTCCTGGGCAGGACACCTCTTCTCCAGAGGTAAGAAAGTTTTGGCAATGGGGCCGATGGTTAGGGTTAGGGTTAGGGCTATGCCACGACTCCTGATGGGAGTGGGAGAAATTTCTAAGCTTAAAGCTTGCAAAGGCTCTCTTGCTGTTGGCCCCTAGGGCCTGAATGCACCCTATCTTCTAGCAATATTATTGGGATGCAGAAAGCTTAGGATTTAGCCTCCATATTGTTATTTGCAGGATTCGCTGACCGTCCTGTTGGGCTCCAGGACCAGCAGCCTCTGTGAGGTGGACTCCCTTGCTGACCTCCTGGAGGAGGAATCTGAGGATAGCTGGGACCAGGATGCAGAGGCCAGCTCCTCTTCCAGTCCATGGATAAGAAGGACAAAGTGTTTTCAGTTGGGCAGGGATAGAGTCCTCTAGTCAGTTGTCCTAACCTGAGGGAACTGTGCTTGAGCGCTCTGGGCAGTGGAGGAAGGGGACACCCGGCCCTTGGGACAAGGTATTTAGTCTAACTACAGTATATGCACCCAAGCTCTGGTATGAGTGGTTCCTTTGCTGCAAAGCATCAGGGACCAGTGTTCTAAATGGGAAATGTGATCCCCATTCAATAGTCCCTTTTTTAAGGAATTCTGAGTTTCGTTTCTCTGATTGTTTAAGAGGAATCATTGTTGTTCACAGGATTCTCCAGAGGAAGAAGACATTCTGGAGGATCTCAGCAGCCTGGAAGAGGATATCCTGGACTCCCTGGACCGCCTTCTTAAATAAGAAGAGGTATGAGCCCCACAGATAGGAAGGTGTCCAATATGCTACCTGGGAAGAGCGGAGGGCAAGTACAAGTAGCTCTACAAAGAGCAACATGGTACTAATAATAGTCTTTGATTTCTCCCCCAGATGCTTCCTCAGATTCCCCTCCAGAGGTCAGCTTGGAAGAGGAGGAACCAGCCCCAGGGACCTCGGGAGGTGAGTTGGTCAATGGTCCCAAGCAGCCTGTCAAGAGTGATTTGGCTGAAACAACAGCTGCCACATGGCAGCCCTGAGGCTTCAGGTGGGGAAAGCAGGCAGCTGCCAGCTTGCTAGTGAGGAGGAGGAGGAATTGCCTCCTAGATCCCTTCTAATTCTGTTATTCTCTGCCTACAGGACGCCTTCAGTAATGGAGGTTATGCAGCTGGAGGACAGAATCTCCCGACCTACAAAGCCCTGCATGGCTATTTATGTTGTTGTTCCTGTTATTGTTATTGTTATTATTGTTGTTGTTTGTTCTTAGTTTCTTCAATTTGTTGTTTTGTTTTTTTTTACATTTTCATTTTCCTTTATACAATCACTTAAATACTGTGCAGTTAAAAAAAAAGAAGCAATAAACAACTCATAACACTTCTATCCTACATACACCCTTCCTTCTACCCCTCCAACTTTCATTTCTCCCTTCCAACAATCCCCTCTTCTACTTCCCCTCCCCCTCAGCCATTCCTTTCTCCCCTTCCCACCATCTCACCCTCCTTACTTTCCCTTCTCACTCCCTCTTAATTCCCCCCTCTTCTTTCCCTCTACACCTCGCTTTGGTGTATTTCTAGTATTCATTGGTCTATTTGTTTTGTACTAAAACAAAAGAAAAATAAAAGGAAAAGAAAGAAGAAAAGAAAAAAAGAAAAAAAAGCAACAGTATCCAGCATTCATTGTTCTGAAAATTGAGTCTATACTTCCACCCTGACTACAGTATATGCACCCAAGCTCTTTGCTGCAAAGCATCAGGGACCAGTGTTCTAAATGGGAAATGTGATCCCCATTCAATAGTCCCTTTTTAAAGGAATTCTGAGTTTCGTTTCTCTGATGAGTCAGTTGGAGAACAGAATCTCCCGGCCTACAAAGCCCTGCATGGTTATTTATGTTGTTGTTACTGTTACTGTTATTATTGTTGTTGTTTGTTCTTAGTTTCTTCAATTTGTTATTTTATTTATATTGTTATATTGTTATTTATATTTATTTTATTTATATTGTTAACTTTTGTTTATATTGTTAAAAATAAAAGCAATGGTTAAAAAAGTTTAAAGGCACTCAAATGGCTATACACCAATGCACAGAGTATGAGGAATAAACAGGGTGAATTAGAAATTCAAGTAAATGAGAGCAGATACTATATTGTTACCATACCAAAAACTTGGTGGGATGAAACCCACAAATGGAACATACAGCTAGAAGGATTTAAATTATTTAAAAGTAATAGACCAAATAAAAGAGGAGGTATAGTTGCACTATATATAAGAAATAACTCCATCTGTACCGAAATAGAGCACAACAATGATGAGAACTATCTTGAGTGCATTTGGGTCAATATTAAAGGTTGGGGGGAAATGACATTTCCATAGGCCTATACTACAGGCCACCCAACCAAGCAGAGGAAGTAGATGAACATTTTGCTAGTGAGCTAACTAAGGTATGTAGGAATCACACCACAATAGTAATGAGGGAGTTTAACTACCCTGACATCAACTGGGAAACAAACTCTGCACCAAGTGGAAGATCCAACAGGTTCCTAACAAACCTGGCCGCCCTGGCCACCGCGGAGCTAGAGGCAAAGCTGCCCTGCCGCTGTGTCCGACATAGAGGCGTCCCGCCTCTATGGCGGACACAGCGCTGGGGCGTCCGAAAGCCCTGCCGCTGTGTCCAACATAGGGCGGCTTTTGCCCACTTGCCTCACCAGCCATAAACCTCACCGCACGTCACTGCCAGAGATGTATCCAGCAACAGACAGATTGTTGTGGTCCAGCATCCCCAATCAATAGACCCTCTTTTAGGAATTCTGAATCTCTTTTGCCCTGATAGATTCAAGAGTTTACTTGGCCAACTATTTTGCTGAAGGCCAAAGGCTCCTCCAACTCCTTGGGATTCTCCTGGCCTTTGTCAGTATGGGGACTTTCCAGAGGGGCATAGCCTCAGGTTGAGTTCTCACATCTAGCAGAAATTTCCCATTCCTGCCTTGCACCACTCCTCTCCTATCTAATAGTGACACTGCTGAAATGAAGAACTTGGAGGTAGCAAGGAAGAGGTTTTTTAATTTGGGGGGAGGCTTGGACAGAATGTAGATGGGAATTTCCTTTGACTTCCAATGTAGCAATAGATAAAAAATAATCAATTCATAGAATGCAATATGAAACTATAGGAAGAGGAAAAACATAAAAAGATTCAATATTAAAATTAATTAGGAATTTGATAAAAATGACTAACATGTAACCGGGTGGGGATGGAATCTTCATTTAATGAACTGAAAATGGAGCTGACATTCCACAATATATATATGTGGATGGATGGATGGATGGATGGATGGATGATGGTGTTGGTGGTGTTGGTGGGGTGTGTGTGTGTGCGTGTGTGTGTGTGTGTAGCTCATCAGAGAGAAATCCAACCCTGGAAATAAGGAAGAATTTCCTCACAGTGAGAACCACTAAGCAGTGGAACAGTTTGTTTCCAAGACTTGTTTGTGCTCCATTCTTGAAATTTTCAGGAAAAGATTGGGCAATCATTTGCCTGAGATGGTAGGAAGAGCCCTTCCTTGGGCAGGGAGTCGGACTAAAAGTCGCTTCTGCCCTCGGATGCCATGATTCCCTCCGTGCTTTGTGCCACAATGGTGGTGCTTCTCTTTGTTCATGAACCAACATTCCCACATGAAACATACAGGCTAAAAGGCCACAAAGGGAATCAGCCACCGGCCACTCCTAGACCCAGGTGAGCTGCCCTCCTTGGGTGGGTATAGAATATGGCCATTGTTTACTTGGTTGCTGGGGGAACTAGATTGTCAGTTTCCCTGAAAAGCCACTAGCCAGTGCCCAGCTGCCCATTCTCCCTTCGTGCAGTGGACGGACGTGCAACTAGTTGGTCATGGCTCTCAGAAGGCTCTTCAGAGTAAGTGTGGCCAACTCAGCTGTCAAGAAACTGGCAGCAGGGGAGAAAGTCATGCTTCTCAACTCTTCTGACTGATTGACAGCTATTTCTCTTCTCTTCACAGAACATCCGGAAAAGGTGTTCGCACCTTTTCTGTTGTCTGAAGAGCAACGTTGAAGACCTTCCTGTGCCTCCTGACAGATACCACCCCATTGATGGACTGCAGAGTCTGTAAGAGCCTCTCCCCAAATGGCTTTCTGTCCAGAAGGGGCTTAAGGGCAAAATGATGGGCAGGGTGACTGGTTGGGCTGAGAAAGGAGATGTTAGATGGATGTTTTTTGACATGTTACCTTTTTCTTTTGGCCAGGACCGTATGGGAACTGAAAGACCAACGGGGAGAATGGGAGACACATCATGTGTCTGATGGCAGCACATCTTCCTCTCCTGGGGTAAGGACGCTTCTGCAAGAACGCCAGTTCATGCTTCAAAACCAGGTGGGGGAAGGGAGGAATTCCCACTTGGGGGGAACCTGGCCAGCCCATATTATCAGCCACATTTCCCATGGTCTGCTGTCTCTTTGCCCTCTATAATGCAGCCCTTCTTCCCGGGGAAGATAAAAATGCAGAGGACTTTTAATTTATGCCTTCAATAAACAATTAATTCTTGCAGGTTGTGATGGGTGGTCCTGCCACCACCCAGAGTCCCAGGAAGGAAGATGTCAGGCCAGCTCTCATTTCACTGAGGTAAGTTCTCAGCTGAGAGATTCTGAAGCCTCCAAGAGAAGGGCTAGAAGAAAGGTTGGCAGAGGGCAGGCATCTCTACCCTCTCCCTCTACCTCTGCTAACAAAAGAATGACTTTGGTCTCTCCCCAGAAATGAGAGCTGTTTGAAGTGGACGCCGCGGCTACCTACAATTTGGGAGACCTGCACTGAGTCGGTAAGGCCAGACCAGCTCCTCCCCATGGTAGTGGCAGAAGCCCTGACTCTGTGCATTGGTTAAAATGCCAAGAGACAGAATATTTGCATTCTTATTGCAGGACCCATCGGAAGAATTCCATCCGATGGGGACGGCTCTGAACCCAGGGGATGTGCAGGAGGGAAGCGGTGACTGCCTTTCAGGGTAGGTATCATTTCGGAGGGTGAAACACTTGCAGAGGGGAGGCATCTCAGGGGAATCCCACTGGAAGGCCAAGTCCTTTGGCAGGCCAGCCGGAAGGGTTCCTAGAGCTTCCACATGACCACTCTTGCAAAAGGTCCTAGGGCTTCTTTTGATCTTTGGCCCTTTTGTTTTCTCCCCCCCAGAGAGGAAAGGCAGGAATACCGCAGGCCGTGGCTGTCCACCGTTTTGGTGACCTCCACTGAGTTGGTAAGAACTCAATTCCTCCCCATGTAAAAAGAAGAAGCCCTGTCTCTGTGGATTTCTTAACATGCTAACAGACAAAATCTTGATATTTTGATTCCAGGAACCACAGGACCAACCAGTGAAGGAGGATCTCTCTCCTGGGCAGGACACCTCTTCTCCAGAGGTAAGAAAGTTTTGGCAATGGGGCCGATGGTTAGGGTTAGGGTTAGGGCTATGCCACAACTCCTGATGGGAGTGGGAGAAATTTCTAAACTTAAAGCTTGCAAAGGCTCTCTTGCTGTTGGCCCCTAGGGCCTGAATGCACTCTATCTTGTTCACAGGATTCTCCAGAGGAAGAAGACACTCTGGAGGATCTCAGCAGCCTGGAAGAGGACATCCTGGACTCCCTGGGCCGCCTTCTTAAATAAGAAGAGGTATGAGCCCCACAGATAGGAAGGTGTCCAATATGCTACCTGGGAAGAGCGGAGGACAAGTACAAGTAGCTCTACAAAGAGCAACATGGTACTAATAATAGTCTTTCATTTCTCCCCCAGATGCTTCCTCAGATTCCCCTCCAGAGGTCAGCTTGGAGGAGGAGGAACCAGCCCCAGGCACCTCGGGAGGTGAGTTAGTCAATGGTCCCAAGCAGCCTGTTAAGAGTGATTTGGCTGAAACAACAGCTGACACATGGCAGCCCTGAGGATTCAGGTGGGGAAAGCAGGCAGCTGCCAGCTTGCTAGTGAGGAGGAGGAGGAATTGCCTCTAGATCCCTTCTAATTCTGTTATTCTCTGCCTACAGGAGGCCTTCAGTAATGGAGATTGGAGAACAGAATCTCCGAACCTACAAAGCCCTGCATGGCTATTTATGTTGTTGTTACTGTTATTGTTTGTTCTTAGTTTCTTCAATTTGTTGTTTTATTTATATTGTTATATTGTTATTTATATTTATTTTATTTATATTGTTAAATTTTGTTTATATTGTTAAAAATAAAAGCAATGGTTAAAAAAAGTTTAAAGGACTCAAATGGCTATACACCAATGCACAGAGTATGAGGAATAAACAGGGTGAATTAGAAATTTTTGGCAATGGGGCCGATGGTTAGGGTTAGGGTTAGAGCTATGCCACGACTCCTGATGGGAGTGGGAGAAATTTCTAAGCGTAAAGCTTGCAAAGGCTCTCTTGCTGTTGGCCCCTAGGGCCTGAATGCACCCTATCTTCTAGCAATATTATTGGGATGCAGAAAGCTTAGGATTTAGCCTCCATATTGTTATTTGCAGGATTCGCCGACCATCCTGTTGGGCTCCAGGACCAGCAGCCTCTGTGAGGTGGACTCCCTTGCTGACCTCCTGGAGGAGGAATCTGAGGATAGCTGGGACCAGGATGCAGAGGCCAGCTCCTCTTCCAGTCCATGGATAAGAAGGACAAAGTGTTTTCAGTTGGGCAGGGATAGAGTCCTCTAGTCAGTTGTCCTAACCTGAGGGAACTGTGCTTGAGCGCTCTGGGCAGTGGAGCAAGGGGACACCCGGCCCTTGGGACAAGGTACTTAGTCTAACTACAGTATATGCACCCAAGCTCTTTGCTGCAAAGCATCAGGGACCAGTGTTCTAAATGGGAAATGTGATCCCCATTCAATAGTCCCTTTTTAAAGGAATTCTGAGTTTCGTTTCTCTGATGAGTCAGTTGGAGAACAGAATCTCCCGGCCTACAAAGCCCTGCATGGTTATTTATGTTGTTGTTACTGTTATTGTTATTATTGTTGTTGGTTGTTCTTAGTTTCTACAATTTATTTTATTTATATTGTTATATTGTTATTTATATTTATTTTATTTATATTGTTAAATTTTGTTTATATTGTTAAAAATAAAAGCAATGGTTAAAAAAAGTTTAAAGGAACTCAAATGGCTATACACCAATGCACAGAGTATGAGGAATAAACAGGGTGAATTAGAAATTCAAGTAAATGAGAGCAGATACTATATTGTTACCATACCAAAAACTTGGTGGGATGAAACCCACAAATGGAACATACAGCTAGAAGGATTTAAATTATTTAAAAGTAATAGACCAAATAAAAGAGGAGGTATAGTTGCACTATATATAAGAAATAACTCCATCTGTACCGAAATAGAGCACAACAATGATGAGAACTATCTTGAGTGCATTTGGGTCAATATTAAAGGTTGGGGGGAAATGACATTTCCATAGGCCTATACTACAGGCCACCCAACCAAGCAGAGGAAGTAGATGAACATTTTGCTAGTGAGCTAACTAAGGTATGTAGGAATCACACCACAATAGTAATGAGGGAGTTTAACTACCCTGACATCAACTGGGAAACAAACTCTGCACCAAGTGGAAGATCCAACAGGTTCCTAACAAACCTGGCCGCCCTGGCCACCCCGGAGCTAGAGGCAAAGCTGCCCTGCCGCTGTGTCCGACATAGAGGCATCCCGCCTCTATGGCAGAGACAGCGCTGGGGCGTCCGAAAGCCCTGCCGCTGTGTCCAACATAGGGCGGCTTTTGCCCACTTGCCTCACCAGCCATAAACCTCACCGCACGTCACTGCCAGAGATGTATCCAGCAACAGACAGATTGTTGTGGTCCAGCATCCCCAATCAATAGACCCTCTTTTAGGAATTCTGAATCTCTTTTGCCCTGATAGATTCAAGAGTTTACTTGGCCAACTATTTTGCTGAAGGCCAAAGGCTCCTCCAACTCCTTGGGATTCTCCTGGCCTTTGTCAGTATGGGGACTTTCCAGAGGGGCATAGCCTCAGGTTGAGTTCTCACATCTAGCAGAAATTTCCCATTCCTGCCTTGCACCACTCCTCTCCTATCTAATAGTGACACTGCTGAAATGAAGAACTTGGAGGTAGCAAGGAAGAGGTTTTTTAATGGGGAGGGGGGCTTTGATAGAATGTAGATGGGAATTTCCTTTGACTTCCAATGTAGCAATAGATAAAAAATAATCAATTCATAGAATGCAATATGAAAATATAGGAAGAGGAAAAACATAAAAAGATTCAATATTAAATTAGGAATTTGATAAAAATGACTAATATGTAACCGAGTGGGGATGGAATCTTCATTTAATGAACTGAAAATGGAGCTGACATTCAATATTATACATATGTGGATGGATGGATGGATGGATGGATGGATGGATGGATGGATGGATGGATGGATGGATGGATGGATAATGGTGGTGTTGGTGTTGGTGGTGTGTGTGTGTGTGTGTAGCTCATCAGAGAGAAATCCAACCCTGGAAATAAGGAAGAATTTCCTCACAGTGAGAACCACTAAGCAGTGGAACAGTTTGTTTCCAAGACTTGTTTGTGCTCCATTCTTGAAATTTTCAGGAAAAGATTGGGCAATCATTTGCCTGAGATGGTAGGAAGAGCCCTTCCTTGGGCAGGGAGTCGGACTAAAAGTCGCTTCTCCCCTCGGATGCCATGATTCCCTCCGTGCTTTGTGCCACAATGATGGTGCTTCTCTGTTGTTCATGAACCAACAACATCCCACATGAAACATACAGGCTAAAAGGCCACAAAGGGAATCAGCCACTGGCCACTCCTAGACCCAGGTGAGCTGCCCTCCTTGGGTGGGTATAGAATATGGCCATTGTTTACTTGGTTGCTGGGGGAACTAGATTGTCAGTTTCCCTGAAAAGCCACTAGCCAGTGCCCAGCTGCCCATTCTCCCTTCGTGCAGTGGACGGACGTGCAACTAGTTGGTCATGGCTCTCAGAAGGCTCTTCAGAGTAAGTGTGGCCATCTCAGCTGTCAAGAAACTGGCAGCAGGGGAGAAAGTCATGCTTCTCAACTCTTCTGACTGATTGACAGCTATTTCTCTTCTCTTCACAGAACATCCGGAAAAGGTGTTCGCACCTTTTCTGTTGTCTGAAGAGCAACGTTGAAGACCTTCCTGTGCCTCCTGACAGATACCACCCCCTTTTTCTTAAACTCTGGGCATGGTGGGGCACCATTGATGGACTGCAGAGTCTGTAAGAGCCTCTCCCCAAATGGCTTTCTGTCCAGAAGGGGCTTCAGGGCAAAAAGATGGGCAGGGTGACTGGTTGGGCTGAGAAAGGAGATGTTAGATGGATTTTTTTTGACATGTTACCTTTTTCTTTTGGCCAGGACGGCACAGGAACTGAAAGACCAGCGGGGAGAATGGGAGACACATCATGTGTCTGATGGCGGCACATCTTCCTCTCCTGGGGTAAGGACGCTTCCGCAAGAACTCCAGTTCATGCTTCAAAACCAGGTGGGGGAAGGGAGGAATTCCCACTTGGTGGGAACCTGGCCAGCCCATATTATCAGCCACATTTCCCATGGTCTGCTGTCTCTTTGCCCTCTATAATGCAGCCCTTCTTCCTTTCTTGCAGGTTGTGATAGGTGGTCCTGCTACCACCCAGAGTCCCAGGAAGGAAGATGTCAGGCCAGCTCTCATTTCACTGAGGTAAGTTCTCAGCTGAGAGATTCTGAAGCCTCCAAGAGAAGGGCTAGAAGAAAGGTTGGCAGAGGGCAGGCATCTCTACCCTCTCCCTCTACCTCTGCTAACAAAAGAATGACTTTGGTCTCTCCCCAGAAATGAGAGCTGTTTGAAGTGGACGCCGCGGCTACCTACAATTTGGGAGACCTGCACTGAGTCGGTAAGGCCAGACCAGCTCCTCCCCATGGTAGTGGCAGAAGCCCTGACTCTGTGCATTGGTTAAAATGCCAAGAGACAGAATATTTGCATTCTTATTTCAGGACCCATCGGAAGAATTCCATCCGATGGGGACGGCTCTGAGCCCAGGGGATGTGCAGGAGGGACGCGGTGACTGCCTTTCAGGGTAGGTATCATTTCGGAGGGAGAAACACTTGCAGAGGGGAGGCATCTCAGGGGAATCCCACTGGAAGGCCAAGTCCTTTGGCAGGCCAGCCGGAAGGGTTCCTAGAGCTTCCACATGACCACTCTTACAAAAGGTCCTAGGGCTTCTTTTGATCTTTGGCCCTTTTGTTTTCTCCCCCCAGAGAGGAAAGGCAGGAACACCGCAGGCCGTGGCTGTCCACCGTTTTGGTGACCTCCACTGAGTTGGTAAGAACTGGACAATTCCTCCCCATGTAAAAAGAAGAAGCCCTGTCTCTGTGGATTTCTTAATATGCTAACAGACAAAATCTTGATATTTTGATTCCAGGAACCACAAGACGAACCAGTGGAGGAGGATCTCTCTCCTGGGCAGGACACCTCTTCTCCAGAGGTAAGAAAGTTTTGGCAATGGGGCCGATGGTTAGGGTTAGGGCTATGCCACAACTCCTGATGGGAGTGGGAGAAATTTCTAAGCTTAAAGCTTGCAAAGGCTCTCTTGCTGTTGGCCCCTAGGGCCTGAATGCACCCTATCTTCTAGCAATATTATTGGGATGCAGAAAGCTTAGGATTTAGCCTCCATATTGTTATTTGCAGGATTCGCTGACCGTCCTGTTGGGCTCCAGGACCAGCAGCCTCTGTGAGGCGGACTCCCTTGCTGACCTCCTGGAGGAGGAATCTGAGGATAGCTGGGACCAGGATGCAGAGGCCAGCTCCTCTTCCAGTCCATGGATAAGAAGGACAAAGTGTTTTCAGTTGGGCAGGGATAGAGTCCTCTAGTCAGTTCTCCTTACCTGAGGGAACTGTGCGGGAGCGCTCTGGGCAATGGAGCAAGGGGACACCCGGCCCTTGGGACAAGGTACTTAGTCTAACTACAGTATATGCACCCAAGCTCTGGTATCACTGGTTTCTTTGCTGCAAAGCATCAGGGACCAGTGTTCTAAATGGGAAATGTGATCCCCATTCAATAGTCCCTTTTTTAAGGAATTCTGAGTTTCGTTTCTGATTGCTTAAGAGGAATCATTGTTGTTCACAGGATTCTCCAGAGGAAGAAGACACTCTGGAGGATCTCAGCAGCCTGGAAGAGGACATCCTGGACTCCCTGGGCTGCCTTCTTAAATAAGAAGAGGTATGAGCCCCACAGATAGGAAGGTGTCCAATATGCTACCTGGGAAGAGCGGAGGGCAAGTACAAGTAGCTCTACAAAGAGCAACATGGTACTAATAATAGTCTTTGATTTCTCCCCCAGATGCTTCCTCAGATTCCCCTCCAGAGGTCAGCTTGGAGGAGGAGGAACCAGCCCCAGGCACCTTGGGAGGTGAGTTGGTCAATGGTCCCAAGCAGCCTGTTAAGAGTGATTTGGCTGAAACAACAGCTGACACATGGCAGCCCTGAGGATTCAGGTGGGGAAAGCAGGCAGCTGCCAGCTTGCTAGTGAGGAGGAGGAGGAATTGCCTCCTAGATCCCTTCTAATTCTGTTATTCTCTGCCTACAGGAGGCCTTCAGTAATGGAGATTGGAGAACAGAATCTCCGAACCTACAAAGCCCTGCATGGCTATTTATGTTGTTGTTACTGTTATTGTTTGTTCTTAGTTTCTTCAATTTGTTGTTTTATTTATATTGTTATATTGTTATTTATATTTATTTTATTTATATTGTTAAATTTTGTTTATATTGTTAAAAATAAAAGCAATGGTTAAAAAAAGTTTAAAGGACTCAAATGGCTATACACCAATGCACAGAGTATGAGGAATAAACAGGGTGAATTAGAAATTTTTGGCAATGGGGCCGATGGTTAGGGTTAGGGTTAGAGCTATGCCACGACTCCTGATGGGAGTGGGAGAAATTTCTAAGCGTAAAGCTTGCAAAGGCTCTCTTGCTGTTGGCCCCTAGGGCCTGAATGCACCCTATCTTCTAGCAATATTATTGGGATGCAGAAAGCTTAGGATTTAGCCTCCATATTGTTATTTGCAGGATTCGCCGACCATCCTGTTGGGCTCCAGGACCAGCAGCCTCTGTGAGGTGGACTCCCTTGCTGACCTCCTGGAGGAGGAATCTGAGGATAGCTGGGACCAGGATGCAGAGGCCAGCTCCTCTTCCAGTCCATGGATAAGAAGGACAAAGTGTTTTCAGTTGGGCAGGGATAGAGTCCTCTAGTCAGTTGTCCTAACCTGAGGGAACTGTGCTTGAGCGCTCTGGGCAGTGGAGCAAGGGGACACCCGGCCCTTGGGACAAGGTACTTAGTCTAACTACAGTATATGCACCCAAGCTCTTTGCTGCAAAGCATCAGGGACCAGTGTTCTAAATGGGAAATGTGATCCCCATTCAATAGTCCCTTTTTAAAGGAATTCTGAGTTTCGTTTCTCTGATGAGTCAGTTGGAGAACAGAATCTCCCGGCCTACAAAGCCCTGCATGGTTATTTATGTTGTTGTTACTGTTACTGTTATTATTGTTGTTGGTTGTTCTTAGTTTCTTCAATTTGTTATTTTATTTATATTGTTATATTGTTATTTATATTTATTTTATTTATATTGTTAAATTTTGTTTATATTGTTAAAAATAAAAGCAATGGTTAAAAAAAGTTTAAAGGAACTCAAATGGCTATACACCAATGCACAGAGTATGAGGAATAAACAGGGTGAATTAGAAATTCAAGTAAATGAGAGCAGATACTATATTGTTACCATACCAAAAACTTGGTGGGATGAAACCCACAAATGGAACATACAGCTAGAAGGATTTAAATTATTTAAAAGTAATAGACCAAATAAAAGAGGAGGTATAGTTGCACTATATATAAGAAATAACTCCATCTGTACCGAAATAGAGCACAACAATGATGAGAACTATCTTGAGTGCATTTGGGTCAATATTAAAGGTTGGGGGGAAATGACATTTCCATAGGCCTATACTACAGGCCACCCAACCAAGCAGAGGAAGTAGATGAACATTTTGCTAGTGAGCTAACTAAGGTATGTAGGAATCACACCACAATAGTAATGAGGGAGTTTAACTACCCTGACATCAACTGGGAAACAAACTCTGCACCAAGTGGAAGATCCAACAGGTTCCTAACAAACCTGGCCGCCCTGGCCACCCCGGAGCTAGAGGCAAAGCTGCCCTGCCGCTGTGTCCGACATAGAGGCATCCCGCCTCTATGGCAGAGACAGCGCTGGGGCGTCCGAAAGCCCTGCCGCTGTGTCCAACATAGGGCGGCTTTTGCCCACTTGCCTCACCAGCCATAAACCTCACCGCACGTCACTGCCAGAGATGTATCCAGCAACAGACAGATTGTTGTGGTCCAGCATCCCCAATCAATAGACCCTCTTTTAGGAATTCTGAATCTCTTTTGCCCTGATAGATTCAAGAGTTTACTTGGCCAACTATTTTGCTGAAGGCCAAAGGCTCCTCCAACTCCTTGGGATTCTCCTGGCCTTTGTCAGTATGGGGACTTTCCAGAGGGGCATAGCCTCAGGTTGAGTTCTCACATCTAGCAGAAATTTCCCGTTCCTGCCTTGCACCACTCCTCTCCTATCTAATAGTGACACTGCTGAAATGAAGAACTTGGAGGTAGCAAGGAAGAGGTTTTTTAATGGGGGGGGGGGCTTTGATAGAATGTAGATGGGAATTTCCTTTGACTTCCAATGTAGCAATAGATAAAAAATAATCAATTCATAGAATGCAATATGAAAATATAGGAAGAGGAAAAACATAAAAAGATTCAATATTAAAATTAATTAGGAATTTGATAAAAATGACTAATATGTAACCGAGTGGGGATGGAATCTTCATTTAATGAACTGAAAATGGAGCTGACATTCAACATTATACATATGTGGATGGATGGATGGATGGATGGATGGATGGATAATGGTGTTGGTGGTGTTGGTGGGGTGTGTGTGTGTGTGTGTAGCTCATCAGAGAGAGATCCAACCCTGGAAATAAGGAAGAATTTCCTCACAGTGAGAACCACTAAGCAGTGGAACAGTTTGTTTCCAAGACTTGTTTGTGCTCCATTCTTGAAATTTTCAGGAAAAGATTGGGCAATCATTTGCCTGAGATGGTAGGAAGAGCCCTTCCTTGGGCAGGGAGTCGGACTAAAAGTCGCTTCTGCCCTCGGATGCCATGATTCCCTCCGTGCTTTGTGCCACAATGGTGGTGCTTCTCTTTGTTCATGAACCAACAACATCCCACATGAAACATACAGGCTAAAAGGCCACAAAGGGAATCAGCCACCGGCCACTCCTAGACCCAGGTGAGCTGCCCTCCTTGGGTGGGTATAGAATATGGCCATTGTTTACTTGGTTGCTGAGGGAACTAGATTGTCAGTTTCCCTGAAAAGCCACTAGCCAGTGCCCAGCTGCCCATTCTCCCTTCGTGCAGTGGACGGACGTGCAACTAGTTGGTCATGGCTCTCAGAAGGCTCTTCAGAGTAAGTGTGGCCAACTCAGCTGTCAAGAAACTGGCAGCAGGGGAGAAAGTCATGCTTCTCAACTCTTCTGACTGATTGACAGCTATTTCTCTTCTCTTCACAGAACATCCGGAAAAGGTGTTCGCACCTTTTCTGTTGTCTGAAGAGCAACGTTGAAGACCTTCCTGTGCCTCCTGACAGATACCACCCCATTGATGGACTGCAGAGTCTGTAAGAGCCTCTCCCCAAATGGCTTTCTGTCCAGAAGGGGCTTAAGGGCAAAATGATGGGCAGGGTGACTGGTTGGGCTGAGAAAGGAGATGTTAGATGGATGTTTTTTGACATGTTACCTTTTTCTTTTGGCCAGGACCGTATGGGAACTGAAAGACCAACGGGGAGAATGGGAGACACATCATGTGTCTGATGGCAGCACATCTTCCTCTCCTGGGGTAAGGACGCTTCTGCAAGAACGCCAGTTCATGCTTCAAAACCAGGTGGGGGAAGGGAGGAATTCCCACTTGGGGGGAACCTGGCCAGCCCATATTATCAGCCACATTTCCCATGGTCTGCTGTCTCTTTGCCCTCTATAATGCAGCCCTTCTTCCCGGGGAAGATAAAAATGCAGAGGACTTTTAATTTATGCCTTCAATAAACAATTAATTCTTGCAGGTTGTGATGGGTGGTCCTGCCACCACCCGGAGTCCCAGGAAGGAAGATGTCAGGCCAGCTCTCATTTCACTGAGGTAAGTTCTCAGCTGAGGGATTCTGAAGCACCCAAGAGAAGGGCTAGAAGAAAGGTTGGCAGAGGGCAGGCATCTCTACCCTCTGCCTCTACCTCTGCTAACAAAAGAATGAGTTTGGTCTCTCCCCAGAAATGAGAGCTGTTTGAAGTGGACGCCGCGGCTACCTACAATTTGGGAGACCTGCACTGAGTCGGTAAGGCCAGACCAGCTCCTCCCCATGGTAGTGGCAGAAGCCCTGACTCTGTGCATTGGTTAAAATGTCAAGAGACAGAATATTTGCATTCTTATTGCAGGACCCATCGGAAGAATTCCATCCGATGGGGACGGCTCTGAACCCAGGGGATGTGCAGGAGGGAAGCGGTGACTGCCTTTCAGGGTAGGTATCATTTCGGAGGGTGAAACACTTGCAGAGGGGAGGCATCTCAGGGGAATCCCACTGGAAGGCCAAGTCCTTTGGCAGGCCAGCCGGAAGGGTTCCTAGAGCTTCCACATGACCACTCTTACAAAAGGTCCTAGGGCTTCTTTTGATCTTTGGCCCTTTTGTTTTCTCCCCCCAGAGAGGAAATGCAGGAACACCGCAGGCCGTGGCTGTCCACCGTTTTGGTGACCTCCACTGAGTTGGTAAGAACTCAATTCCTCCCCATGTAAAAAGAAGAAGCCCTGTCTCTGTGGATTTCTTAATATGCTAACAGACAAAATCTTGATATTTTGATTCCAGGAACCACAAGACGAACCAGTGGAGGAGGATCTCTCTCCTGGGCAGGACACCTCTTCTCCCGAGGTAAGAAAGTTTTGGCAATGGGGCCGATGGTTAGGGTTAGGGTTAGGGCTATGCCACGACTCCTGATGGGAGTGGGAGAAATTTCTAAGCTTAAAGCTTGCAAAGGCTCTCTTGCTGTTGGCCCCTAGGGCCTGAATGCACCCTATCTTCTAGCAATATTATTGGGATGCAGAAAGCTTAGGATTTAGCCTCCATATTGTTATTTGCAGGATTCGCTGACCGTCCTGTTGGGCTCCAGGACCAGCAGCCTCTGTGAGGTGGACTCCCTTGCTGACCTCCTGGAGGAGGAATCTGAGGATAGCTGGGACCAGGATGCAGAGGCCAGCTCCTCTTCCAGTCCATGGATAAGAAGGACAAAGTGTTTTCAGTTGGGCAGGGATAGAGTCCTCTAGTCAGTTGTCCTAACCTGAGGGAACTGTGCTTGAGCGCTCTGGGCAGTGGAGGAAGGGGACACCCGGCCCTTGGGACAAGGTATTTAGTCTAACTACAGTATATGCACCCAAGCTCTTTGCTGCAAAGCATTAGGGACCAGTGTTCTAAATGGGAAATGTGATCCCCATTCAATAGTCCCTTTTTTAAGGAATTCTGAGTTTCGTTTCTCTGATTGTTTAAGAGGAATCATTGTTGTTCACAGGATTCTCCAGAGGAAGAAGACATTCTGGAGGATCTCAGCAGCCTGGAAGAGGATATCCTGGACTCCCTGGACCGCCTTCTTAAATAAGAAGAGGTATGAGCCCCACAGATAGGAAGGTGTCCAATATGCTACCTGGGAAGAGCGGAGGGCAAGTACAAGTAGCTCTACAAAGAGCAACATGGTACTAATAATAGTCTTTGATTTCTCCCCCAGATGCTTCCTCAGATTCCCCTCCAGAGGTCAGCTTGGAAGAGGAGGAACCAGCCCCAGGGACCTCGGGAGGTGAGTTGGTCAATGGTCCCAAGCAGCCTGTCAAGAGTGATTTGGCTGAAACAACAGCTGCCACATGGCAGCCCTGAGGCTTCAGGTGGGGAAAGCAGGCAGCTGCCAGCTTGCTAGTGAGGAGGAGGAGGAATTGCCTCCTAGATCCCTTCTAATTCTGTTATTCTCTGCCTACAGGACGCCTTCAGTAATGGAGGTTATGCAGCTGGAGGACAGAATCTCCCGACCTACAAAGCCCTGCATGGCTATTTATGTTGTTGTTCCTGTTATTGTTATTGTTATTATTGTTGTTGTTTGTTCTTAGTTTCTTCAATTTGTTGTTTTTTGTTTTTTTTACATTTTCATTATCCTTTATACAATCACTTAAATACTGTGCAGTTAAAAAAAAAGAAGCAATAAACAACTCATAACACTTCTATCCTACATACACCCTTCCTTCTACCCCTCCAACTTTCATTTCTCCCTTCCAACAATCCCCTCTTCTACTTCCCCTCCCCCTCAGCCATTCCTTTCTCCCCTTCCCACCATCTCACCCTCCTTACATTCCCTTCTCACTCCCTCTTAATTCCCCCCTCTTCTTTCCCTCTACACCTCGCTTTGGTGTATTTCTAGTATTCATTGGTCTATTTGTTTTGTACTAAAACAAAAGAAAAATAAAAGGAAAAGAAAGAAGAAAAGAAAAAAAGAAAAAAAAGCAACAGTATCCAGCATTCATTGTTCTGAAAATTGAGTCTATACTTCCACCCTGACTATAGTATATGCACCCAAGCTCTTTGCTGCAAAGCATCAGGGACCAGTGTTCTAAATGGGAAATGTGATCCCCATTCAATAGTCCCTTTTTAAAGGAATTCTGAGTTTCGTTTCTCTGATGAGTCAGTTGGAGAACAGAATCTCCCGGCCTACAAAGCCCTGCATGGTTATTTATGTTGTTGTTACTGTTACTGTTATTATTGTTGTTGTTTGTTCTTAGTTTCTTCAATTTGTTATTTTATTTATATTGTTATATTGTTATTTATATTTATTTTATTTATATTGTTAAATTTTGTTTATATTGTTAAAAATAAAAGCAATGGTTAAAAAAAGTTTAAAGGACTCAAATGTCTATACACCAATGCACAGAGTATGAGAAATAAACAGGGTGAATTAGAAATTCAAGTAAGTGAGGGCAGATACTATATTGTTGCCATTACAAAAACTTGGTGGGATGAAACCCACCAATGGAACATATAGCTAGAAGGATTTAAATTATTTAAAAGTAATAGACCAAATAAAAGAGGAGGTATAGTTTCACTATATATAAGAAATAACTCCATCTGTACCGAAATAGAGCACAACAATGATGAGAACTATCTTGAATGCATTTGGGTCAATATTAAAGGTTGGGGGGAAATGACATTTCCATAGGCCTATACTACAGGCCACCCAACCAAGCAGAGGAAGTAGATGAACATTTTGCTAGTGAGCTAACTAAGGTATGTAGGAATCACACCACAATAGTAATGAGGGATTTTAACTACCCTGACATCAACTGGGAAACAAACTCTGCACCAAGTGGAAGATCCAACAGGTTCCTAACAAACCTAGCAGACAACTTTGTTTCCCAAAAAGTAGAGAAGGGAACAAGGGGATCAGCCATATTGGACTTAATTCTCACTAACAGAGAAGAAATGATAGAAGGTGTTGAAGCGACATTATTCCTGGAGTCAAGTGACCATACAATATTGGAATTCAACATTATGCAAAGACAAGTAGTAGAACAAAAACAAACTAGAGTCTTGGACTTTAAAAGAGCTAATTTCAATAAACTTAGAGAGAGCTTGGGAAGAATTCCATGGATGAGAATCCTCAAGGGGAAAACAACTCAAGAAGCTTGGGAAATTTTGAAAAATGAGATTACAAAAGCCCAATATAGCACAATACTAATGAAGAAGAAATACCAGCTGCAGTTATTCACTTAAGAACTGTGGCAAGAAAGGTGGTATAGCGACCAAAGTTACAATGGCATTGAAAAAAGTGACTGATGACCATTTTTCACACTTAGCGATCATTTTCACACTTAGCGACCGTTGCAGCATCCTCATGGTCATGCGATCAAAATTTTGATGTTTGGCAACAGATTCGTATTTATGATGGTTTCAGTGTCCTGGGGTCATGTAATTGCTTTTTTGTGACCTTTTGACAAAGTCAAATGGGGAAACCAGATTCACTTACGTTACTAACTTATCAGCTGCAGTTATTCACTTAAGAACTGTGGCAAGAAAGGTGGTATAGTGACCAAAGTTACAATGGCATTGAAAAAAGTGACTGATGACCATTTTCACACTTAGCGACCATTTTCACACTTAGCGACCGTTGCAGCATCCTCATGGTCACGCGATCAAAATTTTGATGTTTGGCAACAGATTCGTATTTATGATGGTTTCAGTGTCCTGGGGTCATGTAATTGCTTTTTGTGACCTTTTGACAAAGTCAAATGGGGAAACCAGATTCACTTATGTTACTAACTTATCAGCTGCAGTTATTCACTTAAGAACTGTGGCAAGAAAGGTGGTATAGTGACCAAAGTTATAGTGGCGTTGAAAAAAGTGACTGATGACCATTTTTCACACTTAGCGACCATTTTCACACTTAGCGATCATTGCAGCATCCTCATGGTCACGCGATCAAAATTTTGATGTTTGGCAACAGATTCGTATTTATGATGGTTTCAGTGTCCTGGGGTCATGTAATTGCTTTTTGTGACCTTTTGACAAAGTCAAATGGGGAAACCAGATTCACTTATGTTACTAACTTATCAGCTGCAGTTATTCACTTAAGAACTGTGGCAAGAAAGGTGGTATAGTGACCAAAGTTATAGTGGCGTTGAAAAAAGTGACTGATGACCATTTTTCACACTTAGCGACCATTTTCACACTTAGCGACCGTTGCAGCATTCTCATGGTCATGCGATCAAAATTTTGATGTTTGGCAACAGTTTTCTATTTATGATGGTATCAGTGTCCTGGGGTCATTTTAATTGCCTTTTGACAAAGTCAAACGGGGAAACCAGATTCACTTATGTTACTAACTTATCAGCTGCAGTTATTCACTTAAGAACTGTGCAAGAAATGTGGTATAGTGGCCAAAGTTATAATGGCATTGAAAAAAGTGACTGATGACCAGTTTTCACACTTAGCGACCATCTTAACACTTAGCGACCATTGTAGCATCCTCATGGTCACGTGATCAAAATTTTGGTGTTTGGTAACAGTTACAATTTATATTTGTAAATTGTAGTTATGTTGAAAAAAAAAATATTACAATACTATTTTTGCGTTGTATGAAAATTTCTGTTGCTCCTTATAAAATTTTTATCAAGCTCCCCACCACCCCAGTCAAAAGTGTCCCTCTTTACCAATCTGAAAATCTGGTCATCTTAGTTTTGGGGCATTCACAACTTCTGGAGGCAAGCTGTTCCACTGATTAATTGTTCTGTCAGGAAATTTCTCCTCATTCTAAGTTGCTTCTCTCCTTGATTAGTTTCCACCCATTGCTTCTTGTTCTACCCTCAGGTGCCTTGGATAATAGCTTGACTCCCTCTTCTTTGTGGCAACCCCTGAGATATTGGAACACTGCTATCATGTCTCCCCTAGTCCTTCTTTCTATTAAACTACGCATACCCAGTTCCTGCAACCGTTCTTCCTATGTTTTAGTCTCCAGTCCCCTAATCATCTTTGTTGCTCTTCTCTGCACTCTTTCTAGAGTCTCCACGTCTTTTCCAAATCGTGGCGACCAAAACTGAATGAAGTATTCCAAGTGTGGCCTTACTAAGGCATTATAAAGTGGTATTCACGTGATCTTGATTCTATCCCTCTGTTTATGTAGCCTAGAATTGTGTTGGCTGTTTTGGCAGCTGCTGATGATAGTGTACATATTGTTTACTCTTTAAGCAAAATTAATTTAATCATATCTCCTAGTACTATCATTTTCATAAACCATTCTTCCATCGTAGGTTCAATTTTTAGCCTGATGCCTAAACCAATACATCAAACTGGCTCTCTTCAAATAGATGGGCCATTTTAAAATGCCAATTTACAGCTTTAGAAATGTTTTCAGTTAAACAATCTTTGGCCCAGAGGCGGGGAATAATGAATGTATATAGTTTCCTGTAATTGTGAACCTTCAAATGCACATGTGACATGGTGCTCTATAAATATTTATATTAAATAATGTGTTGCTTAGGATCTCCTCAATTAAAAAATGTCAACTCCTGGGATCAGAGGCCTACTTTTTATATGGTACAGAGATGGTATTCTATTTTCTTCACTAACAGTTTATTAGTGGTAGTGCACCATCTGGGCATGCGCAGAAGGTCCTTGATGACATCAAGGTGGGTGGACAGAACCTCGCGCCACCACCAACACCAGTTCACCTGAACCGGTGCGAACCGGCAGCATACCACCTCTGATATGGTGGCACTTGCCCTTTGGTGCAGAATCCCCCAGGAGCCCATATAGCTTCCATCTTGTTGATATTCAGAAAACTTCTCCAAGCTGTCTGTTCTCCCAGGCAAGATCTTGGATGAGTCCTGATAACATTTTTGTTGCTGTTTTGTATTTCTTCCCCTGAATGCACCTCGTCTATTTCTCTAGTATATTGTTCTGAGCTTTTATTGGGTAAAGCTCCAGGAATCAGTTGAAGCCAGGTATTCTTTACCTCAGGGCTGCCCAACTTGGCAGCTTTAAGACTTGTGGACTTCAACTCCCAGAATTCCCTAGCTAGCTGGCTGTGGGCTTGTGGGAGTTGAAGTCCACAAGCCTTAAAGTTGCTAAGGATGGACACTCCAGCTTCACATCTAGTAAACAAATAAAATATAATCTCCATTTCACTCTACAGAGTGTTGAATTTGAGTTAATGAAACATGAAGGTGCCCAGAGTTCGATATAAGATGGGCGGCCATGTCAATGTTTTAAATAAATAAATAAACTCCACACACAAGGAATATGTGGGTTGCCATCCATACGGGGCTGCCATCTGCTTCACAGTAAAGAAACGTGAAGAGCAGAAGCATGGTATATATTTGAAATATGGTGTATTTTGCTCTTCAGTCACAGCCAGCTGGGATAGGGAAGACCTATGTAGCACAGGGGGTGGTTTCAGGCCTAGGGCCTAGTAGCTTCATTCTCTTTCAACTTCTGAAATCATCTCCTCATCTATGTCTTTTAAAGGAAGCACCCAATTGCATTTTCAAACCTATGTCTGCAGGAGAAATTACTTCACACTGAATAATTTTGCTGACACTGCTCAGAATGTGTCTGGTTTCATCTTGGCATAAAACCTGGCGGGGGTTGGGGGGAGGAGAGAGGAGAAACTACAACTCCACAGAAGGAATGGTTCCATCTGTGGTATTTTTTTTAGCGGCACTTCGTATCTGCATGTGGTGGTGGCGAGAAGGAGTCATCTATCCTCCTGGGGCAAACTGTGAAGCTTCGACAGCAGCAGGTTATCATGCTGCTTTCCAGCTTCTCTAGATCTGAGAGGGCCAGAAGAGGTTGTGGAAGAGCAATGGGGATTTCCCAGATCCAAACTTTTTCAGTGGACACTTTGGCTTTGCCGTCTTTTTTGAGGCGAGGCAGAAAATAGAGCATGTTTTCACATCCTCTCTCCATTCCTATTGGGCATCAACCATGAGGCCTCTTCCTTTCTACTTCATTAAGAACAGGCATTAACATTTGTCTGACTTTTGTGTGTATTTCTCTAGGACTCTTTTAAACCATAGAAAAACCAAGAGCTCTGCACCCCCTTATCTACCCTGATCAATCTAGTGTTGGAAGAAATGTCCATCTGGGCTCAGTTCCAAGTGGAGAGAAAGACACTGGAAACATGGTGGCTGTTTGGAGAGATGGTTTAATGGTGGACAGTACCACATAGTTTGAGGTCCTGGACACAAAAAAGGGAAGAGATGCTGAGAGTGCCTGGGTTTTATGCCCTCTCTGGGCTTTTGACTTTGAGTTTGTATTCTGACTGGGGCCGTGGAGGGGTAACTTTGTCGGTTGGCTGTGTCCAGTGGTGGGATTCAAATAATTTAACAACCGATTCTCTGCCAGTTGGGTAGGCGTGGCCCAGTGGTCATGTGACCATGTGGGCGTATCCAACTCAAAGTCACTCACGTCGATGGGTGCTTTGCTTTAGCTGTTACAATGTAATAAGGGTTAGCCAGAGAGGCAGTTTCTGTAAGCAGGGCAATAAAGATTAGGCTAGAAACAACACCAGAATCTTTCCTTCCTGCCTTCCTTTCAGGATTAGCCCTATAACAGTGGGAAAAAACAAAAAGAAATTTCTTCCAACAACCGGTTCTCCCAACTGCTTAGAAAGTTAACAACCGGTTCTCCTGGATAGTTGCGAACTGGCTGAATCCCACCACTGGCTGTGTCCCAGGCTTGGTTGAGCCTTGGTGGGTGATGATGTAATGAAAGGGCTTTGAGATTCCTATTGTCGCTTTGCCTGAAGGTGGTAGATCTTTGTTATGTAGAATAGACTGGCCCAGGCCTTAATGGCCCATTGACAAAGGGGGTGTGCGTGAGTTTCTGCCTCCCTTTTAGGGGACATATTCTGCCCTTTGAATATTTCCTAAAATATTTCATTTTTCTAGGAGAGCTAACTTCCTACACTCGTAAACAGGTTGGGAAGCCTACAGTGAAAGGAGAAGTGAATATTCCTTTTCACTATGTCCTCCCTCATTCATTTTTAAACAGTTTCACAGCAAATCTTTCCCAATGCAGAAGAAGGAGGGGAACAAGAGCATGAGTTCCCCTCTCTTCCAACCAATTAAAATTATGAACAGCTAACACCATGCTAGAAGGTGAAGGCTAACCTTTAAAGCCCGGGGGATTAATTCGACACACATACCACATGGCTGGCCAAAGTTCTCAAAGAAGCTTATATTAAGGGCATCTCACCACTGCGCTAACACAATGACTTCTGAAATACAAATCTCAACAACAGCACATGTTTAAGCCCCAACAGCAATAATACACTTTAATTCTAGAAGAAGGTCACCGCTGGAACCCCTTGGGTAAGGTACTTGGCAGGTTGAGCATCACAACTCAGATGCCCCCTACTGTATTTCAGAATAAGGATGTGGATAATCTCAAAGCACAGGGATGGAGATATAAGAAGATTTATTTTTCCAAATAATCACATCAAAGCCAACATTTTGAAATGGGCCCAACCCAAGCTGGCAAGCAAACACCACCCATTAAAGAGAGGAATAAGCAGAGGACTGACTGCTCCATTCCATACTTCTCCAAAGTTTTGATTAAGAACATGTTCTGTTCTTAAAAAGACTCTTAATCTGGCCTCAAGATTTTGCAGCTTCAAGTACAGCATTTATATTGATGGAAGACAGACAGACAGACATAGAAGATAGATAGATAGATAGATAGATAGATGGATGGATGGATGGATGGATGGATGGATGGATGGATGTTGTTGTTAGTTGTGGAGTCATGTCCAACCCATTGCGACCCCATGGACAACGTTCCTCCAAGCCTTCCTGTCCTCTACCATCCTCTGGAGTCCATTTAAGCTCACGTCTACTGCTTCGGTGACTCCATCCAGCCACCTCATTCTCTGTCGTCCCCTTCTTCTTTTGCCCTCAATCTTTCCCAGCATTAGGCTCTTCTCCAGTGAGTCCGTCCTTCTCATTAGGTGGCCAAAGTATTTGAGTTTCAGCTTCAGGATCATCTTCAGGATACCTTCTAAAGGTAGATAGATAGGATTTATTTTAAGACACCAAGAAATTTCCTGTTTCAATCTTGCTTGTGCTGCCTTCAAGATATAGTTTAGATAGACTCACATATCACACTGTTGGTCATCATTAGCCATAGAAGTGAGGCATTTTTGTTTTAATGTATTTCTTAATAAATGTAGCTATTGAATTCAAACAGGATAAATGTCTAATAGTATTAAATAACTGGGCTAAGATCCTATTCTATGTACTCTGTGTTCAACCAGCTATATTATAAAGATTGTTTATATGCTTTACTTTGTAGTTGGATGTTCTACTACTTTAAAAAGTACTCTGTTTATGTTCAAGAGCTCATTTTCTAACAACTGGCATTCTTCCAATGTTGGTGTAAAGCCTTGGTACCTGTTTCTTTAAGGCACACATCTCCTATTATTAATCCATCCAATCATTTTCATTAACAGGAAAGGCCTATTTGAACCTACCTCCTATAGACAGAAATTTTTCTTTTTGGTATCTGGAAGACAACTTGATCTAGATGAAAAATTCCCTAAGACAAACCAATAAAACAGCCAGATAGCATAGTAAAATTCAAGGCAGACCCTTAAATGAAGACACAAGAGTATGAAGCATTACATTCTTGAAGATATAGGACTGCCTAGGTCAGGGTTGTCAAACGTACGTCGTCACGGTGGCGTCATGTGATGTATCGGGACTTCCCCCTTTGCTAAACTGGGCGTGGGTGTGGCCAGCATGTGACGCATCGTGCCCGCGGGCTGGGAGTTTGGCAGCCTTGGCCTAGGTCATTATTAGAGTATATTACGTTATTCCCTGGATTCTTTGATTGCTTCTTACACAGAAAATAGCCTGTAGTCAACCTTGGCTGTTTTCCAGAAAATCTAAGCCAGTGTTGGACATGATTTGTACTTATATGGGAGACCACTAGTTAATGTTATGATTCTAACCTAGAGTGAAAAGCTAAAAAAAAACCCTTTATGGAAAATTGCATCCCTATATTGTCTATGAAACAACAACAGGGCCATCTAGTCTGTAGAAGCTGACCTTAATTTAAGGTATTACCAGAGTTATGCTTCCATTGGAAAATATTCATTACATTACCACTAGATGGCAACCTAACACTGCCACCATCCCTAGCTTATCTTGGCCTTCTAGATTCTAGATAGAATATATAAAATCACATTTACACTCTGCCGAGGCTTGCTGATTGAAACTACACAATTAGGAATCTCACCTAAAGCTGGAATATTTGTGCTGAGATATAATCTATGTGCATCATGGGGTTAATGTACATGAATGCAGAACAAAGACTCAGCTTGAAATCATCCAGGATTCCCAGTTCAAATATTAGTAACATAAACATATAGTTTTATTAGTAAATATTCATTAGTAACATAAGCATATAGTGAGGGGCTCAGTGGCTCAGTGGCTATGACGCTGAGCTTGTCGATCAGAAAGGTCGGCAGTTCGGCAGTTCGAATCTCTAGCTGCACCACGTAACGGAGTGAGCTCCCATTACTTGTCCAGTTTCTGCCAACCTAGCAGGTTGAAATCATGTAAAAATGCAAGAAGAAAAATAGGGACCACCTTTGGTGGGAAGGTAACAGCATTCTGTGCATCTTCAGCATTTAGTCATGCCGGCCACATGACCACAGAGACGTATTCAGACAGCGTTGGCTCTTCAGCTTTGAAACAGAGTTGAGCACCGTCCCCTAGAGTCGGGAACGACTAGCACATATGTGCAAGGGGAACCTTTACCTTTAAGCATATAGTATTAGATTTCAATGGTATTTACTTTTCCAGTGCTTCTGTAATGAAGAAAATTTAAGGTGTTTTGCTTTCCAACAAGTACTGGCTTTGCTCTCGCTAAACATCAGACTAGAAAGAGGATCTGTGAACGGCTGAATCAAAGAGTCCTGTTTGCACACCTTGTTCTGTAAGTAAATGACAAATTCCTTTAAAATAAATAAAGTTTGTATGTGCCAATTTAATGAGACCGGAAAGATATATTGATTAACAAGATGGCAGAAGCAGTTGCCACTTAGTCTTAAAGTTATCCTTCCCAGGGAAGGGAGATACAGCTTTTAAAAAGGTATGTTTATTTTATTAAGAATGACAACATTTTGACAAAGCATATCCAAGAAAAAGACAGAACTCCACGATGCTCAAAAATGATTTACAAGAATTAAATAAAGAATCTGATTACTTTATTTTATAAAGGCTTTGTTGAGGGAGAGGCCTTTTCTCCTTCTTCAAAATCTTGCACTATTATCTGGTTTATTTATATCCAAGCATTTCTCAAAAAGCGCCAGGCAGCATCTTTGAATTAGTCTCAATTTTTATCATCATAACAATCCTGTGAGCAGGATGAGCTGGTAGGAAATGATTGCAAGAGCATTATCTTCATAAGGTAGAATAGAAAATATTTTTGTCAGTGACCCGATAAAACAAAACATATATAAACTAAATGCAAGAAGGGGATGGAATCCATCTACATAACCATCGTAAATGGAACAGGTGAATATTTGAATGAATGTACAATATTATGATTCTAGTATCTGTAATCCAAAATATTGAAGTAATTATTAAATAGGGATCCAAATAATGGGATTACTCTATTTTATTTCTATATAAGATAAGACAATATGAGGAAATCAGTCATGTGTGAGTTGACTACCGGTATTTGTCCTGAGCCAGTCACTCCCTCTTAGCCCTAGAAAGCAGGCAATAGCAAACCACTCTGAAAATCTTCATCATCATCATCATCATGATCAAGCAAGTCTTTGACTCTGGACCACCCCAGTCCATAATTTTTATCATTTCACCCATAAAACTATGGATTGACATAAATATATCAGAGTTGTTAATAAACTTGAAAGTGACCAGTCATAACATACTATTCATTGACCTCTGGAATTCTAAATTTCCACTTGGAACTGATGAAAGAAATGTCCTTCTGGGTTCAGCTCCAAGTGGGGAAAAAGACACTGGAGACATGGAGGCTGCTTGGAAAGATGGTTTATTGTTGGACAGGGCCACATGGCTTGAGCCCTGAACAGAAAAGGTGATCACATGCTTCAATGTTGGTGGAGAAGAACGGCTGAAGGAGGGGTTTGCTAGGCTTTTTATAACCTGTTTAGTCCCACCTCTCTGTTTCCTGTTCCTGTGTAAGAAATGTATTCTGATTGGTTGTCAGACTCCCATGGGGCCATGCAGGGGCTACTCTCTAGGCTGCGTTTTGAATCCAGGTATGGATGAGTTCTCAGATGCCATGTGGTCAGTTGAGTAAAGTTCCAACATTCCTTCCCCCTGCAGCTGCGGTTGAGAAGTCTTTATTATGTAAAAGGGACTAGCCTGGCCTTCTCAATGGCCCATTAACAGTGGGGATGGGCAGGAAGCTACAGGCAACTATTCTGTCTTTTAAAACATGTTTCTTTCTTTTCACATCCAGAGAAATATTCTGCCTTTTCAATATTTCCTAGGATATTTCATTTTTCTGGGAGAAGGCTGGATGATAACTTCCCCCAGAACCTTCTTTGTTATTTTATATTGAAAGAGTATATGAATCGATATTGGGTTCTGCTTATATTATTGTATACTGTCAGAAATTAGTTGTTTTCTAGCCTAGTAAATTGTAACCCTAATACTAGGTTGAAAATGTTATTTCACTGCTGCATCTCACTTCTATTCTTAGCTTCAAAGATAGGCACATTCTTGAAAGCTAGTAGAAGAAATAGTTACACAGGAATAGCAGGCCACATGGATAAAGGAACCAAACCAGGGAGTTTTTCTGGCTCATAAATCCTTAAAGCATCCTGCCAAAAAACAACTTGGCAAAGGGGGGCTGCCACCTCCTACCAAAGGCTATAGGAATACTCCGCAGATAAGGTAGACAGAGACAGGAGCTTGAACAAAAGAATGCTTACATACTGACAATCAGTATAGAAGTTTCCACCAGATAAACTTTGTTTCTATCTGCCAAAAATGTATAATAATATTTTGAGCCACTCTTGCAAGGGTGTCTTTATTCCTTACATGCCTTTGTCTGTATGTTTTGGATATAGTTTTGTCACCCAGTTTTTGCTTTGGCCATAAATAAAAGCTGATACTTTTTCCAGCCTTGTCTGGAGTCTCACTCTCTTTGGCATTTCAGTGGCTCGGGGAAATTGCTGGAACCTTACAGTATTAAGAATTTGAATTCTTTGTCCTCCTCTTCCTTCCTCCTCCTCAGTATTACTTCTTCTATGTATATGCTGCCCAACTGCTAAGTAGCTCTGGGAGGTTTACAGATAATTTAAACATTAAAAAGTGCATTAAAAACAACAAGAAACAATAAGAAGGGTAAAGATGTCAGGATGATAAACTGAGTGGAAACAAACAGAAAACAGCCTGTGTTAAAAGTGGGCCTTCAATCACGCTTGCCAAAGGCCCGGGTAAAAGCCAGGTCTTTAGGTTCTTTGGAGATACCAGCAGAATGGGGGCCATTCAAATCTGGGGGGGGAGGGAGCTTATTCCAGACAGCAGGCGTCACAACAGAAAAAGTAGTTTCTAGAATCCCGAGAGATGGCATTGCTTAATTGAAGGAACTCAGAACATGCCCAACTCTGCCAGGCTGAATCCCTGGGCAAATATTATGAGGAATAGGCATTTTCTGAAATAACCAGGCCTTGTGCCATGTAGACATCAACTAGCATCTTGAATTGTACCCAGAAGGAAACTGGCAATCAGTGCAGCTTGCGAAGCAAAGATGTATTTTAGAGGTAACCCTTGATTTATGTCCAGTTGCTTAGCAACTATTCTTGGTTATTGTAGGAAGTTATCACCCAGCCCTCTCCCAGAAAAATAAAATTTCCTAGGAAATATGGAAAAGGCAAAATATTTCCATGGATGTGAAAAGGAAGAAACATGTTTTAAAAGACAGAATAGCTCCCTGCAGCTTCCTGCCCCCACCCACTTTGTCAATGGGCCATTAGGATGGCTAAGCTAGTCCCTTTACATAATAAAGAGTTCTCCCCTTCAGCTCCAGAGGGATGGAATTAAGGCATGATAATATTGGCCCTTTACCCAACTCACCACATGGCATCTGAGAATTCAACCAAACCTGGATTCATAACGCAGCCTAGAGAGTTGCCCCTTCATGGCCCCATGGGAGTCTGACAACCAATCAGAATACAAGGAAGAGCCGAGGTGGCGCAGTGGTTAAATGCAGCACTGCAGGCTATTTCAGCTGACTGCAGTTCTGCAGTTCAGCTGTTCAAATCTCACCGGCTCAGGGTTGACTCAGCCTTCCATCCTTCCGAGGTGGGTAAAATGAGGACCCAGATAGTTGTTGAGGGCAATATGCTGACTCTATAAACCGCTTAGAGAGGGCTGAAAGCCCTATGAAGTAGTATATAAGTCTAACTGCTATTGCTACAAGCTCAAGATCAAAGGCCACAGAGGACATAAAACCAGGGACTCAGCATCTCAGGCCTCCCTTCTCTTTTTTCTCCACCAACATCGAAGCATGTGATCACCTTTTCTGTTCAGGGCTCAAGCCATGTGATCTTGTCCACCAATAAACCATCTTTCCAAGCAGCCTCCATGTCTCCAATGTCTTTTTCCCCACTTGGAGCCGAACCCAGAGGGACATTTCTTTCACCAGTTACAATGAACCATCCCACCCAACGGTTCGCTGCCACGTTGCTGAGTGGGCATAGCCATGGTGGGTGTGGCCTAGTTGGCCTCCTGCACCATGGGAGGATGTTTTTTGCCCTCCCCAGGCTCTGGAGGCTTTCCTCAAGCCTCTGGGTGTGGGAAAACTGCTTCTCCCAGGATCCAGAGAGCTATTCCCTTCTCTTGTTCCTTAGCTATTCCCTTAGCTAACTGTCAGATGGCCCTGGCCCCATCTCTGACTCCAGCACAGAGCCCTCATCAGAGCTTTCCCCAGACTCCAGGACTGGCCCATGTTCCTCCCCAACCTCCTCACTGTCCAAATTTGGTATTGGTATTTGGTATTTATTCAATTTGTAAGCCGCCCTATTCCCCGAAGGGACTCAGGGCGGCTGAACAAAAACCAGGGGAAGGGAAAACAAATACAGAAAGTAAGACAAACAAGACAGTTATACAACAATTTAAAAAACATAGCAAGCACAGCAAATTCGAGTAGAGGGGGAACTCAACCCCAGGCTTGTGGGACAGCCAGGCCTTAATGGCTGTCCGGAAGGCCTGAAGGGTGGCGAGGGTCCGAATCTCCATGGGGAGCTCGTTCCAAAGGGCTGGAGCAGCTACAGAGAAGGCCCTCCTCCGGGTGATCGACAGCCCGCATTGGCTGGCAGATGGAATTCGGAGGAGGCCTAATCTGTGGGATGTGCGAATCTGCTGCCAGATCCACTGGCGGGCCACAACAGCATGTCTCATATCTATTGGGACACCAAGTAAAGGCATTTGCTGATTCTGAAGCAGTGTGTCAATTTTTAACATGTTGCTAGTTTAACAACACTGGTTTTGCTCCAATGTTATATATTCTAACCGACTTAAAATTAAAATGTGGCCTAGAGATCAGGAGACTGTGACTTCTGGTCCCTTCCTTAAGCATCAAAGCCATCTGCGTGAGCTCTGTTCCAGCCCAACCTCCTTCACAGGGTTGTGTTTGTGGGGAAAATAGGAGGAAGAAGTATTGTGTATGTTGGCTATCTTGAGTTGCTTATCCCGTAATAAAGATGGGTTAAAAATCTAAAAAGGAAAAATAAATTTATTTTTTAAGGATAATCTTATCTCTTAAAAGAGAAACATTGACAGAGATTTCTTTCAGAATTAATTTGAGAACTATAGACTGACGTACTTTTTTGATAGCCATCACGGAAATGTGTAGTAAGGGGTACTTGGTGACTCAGCAACAAACACAAGATAGTTATCAAACGTTGCCCAAGCCTGACTTTGCATTTATTATATGTGTGTTTATGTTTAGGCAGGAGCAGGGGCATGCTGGCAAAAATACTTCAGCCTTAAAAACCTTCGGTGTTGGAGCACCTACAACTTCTGGAAGGAAGTCGTTCATTTTGATTTGCGTTCATCGTGTGTGTGTGTGTGTGTGTGTGTGTGCGCGTGCGTGCGTGTATGTGTGTGTGTGTCCAATACATTACCCAGACTTTATTTAACTAGTTTTGTAAGTGATATACCATGGAGTTTTTTTCTTATATAATACATAATTTTTATTAAGCTTTTTACAAAACAAAACATAAAAATCAAATTCAACATCCATTCTTCCCATTCCTAAGACATCGGTATATCTCCTTTTGTTTAACATCGTACATACTTTCCATTCATTTTTCATTTGCAGTTTCCTCTTTACATTTATAATTACTGTAACCTAATATTTACATATATCAATATTCTACTTTCATTCGTTATTCCTATTCTCTAACCACTGATACCACTTGTCCCATACTGTATAGTATTCTTTTTCTTCTTTATCTTGCAGTTTGAGAGTTAATTTAACCATTTCATCTTTTCCACTCTCTTGAAGTTATACACCTCTGTACTCTATCATTTTATTGTAGTAGCAGCTGCAACCTAAGAAGAAATGATCGTGACCCGTCAAAAGCGCGGACGACAAAAGCGCGATCGACAAAAGCGCGCCTTTGACGTCATCACAGCGCGACGAAAAAGATCGAAAAATTCAAATAAAAATTAATAAAAATTAAATTAAAGCAAGCCGATTCACATAAAGGTAAGGGTTAGGTTTAGGGTTAGGGTTAGGGTTAGGTTAAGGGTTAGGGTTAGCTTTAGAGCGTTAGCGTTAGGGTTAGGTTAAGGGTTAGCGTTAGGTTTTTCGTTACTTTAACGGTTAGGTTTAGGGTTAGGTTTAGGGTTAGGTTAAGAGTTAGGTTTAGGGTTAGGTTTGGGGGGCTTAGGGTAAGGTTTTCGCTTTATTTTTACATTTTTCGAACTTTTTCGTCGCGCTGTGATGACATCACAGTGCGCTTTTGTCGAGCGCGATTTTGTCCTACGCGCTTTTGTGGTGGAACCAGAAATGATAGTGTTATGAATCGGCAAGAGATTACCATCCACTAAGTATGCTTCCTGATCACTTTTGTATATTTGAGAGGTACTAGGCAACTGTAATACATGTTCAAAAGCAATTTGGTCAAGTCCGGCATACTGGTGGGATTTCCGTTCCTACACAAAACAACACAACAGAAGAAACTTTATTTTGTTCAGCTATCAGTTTTAAAAAAGGGGGTGTGGGGCTGAGAAAATATCCATGTACAATAGATTAATGAATAAATGGAGATAACATATGAATAAATTAAGACAACATAAAACAATTATAGATGTGAAAGCCTATAAAACATGTTGAGCTGAGATGGTTAACTAAACAGATAAGGCTTATTACT
This sequence comes from Thamnophis sirtalis, assembly GCF_051295495.1. NCBI lineage: Eukaryota > Metazoa > Chordata > Lepidosauria > Squamata > Natricidae > Thamnophis > Thamnophis sirtalis. The sequence goes on from NW_028261383.1 coordinate 160,755,286, forward strand.
TTTAAAATATGTTGCATCGCAGACATGATTTGTACCTTTCAATTTGTTATGAAAACTTAATAGGTAGCTGGGGAATAAATGTCTCTGTCTCTGTTTTCTAAAAATTCTGAGAATAGGAGTGGAATGGCTGGGGGCCATCAAAACCACTCTGGCAATCTGAGCTTTAATATCGTAATTGTTTGGAAAATTACTCTTAAGACACTTACACTGGTTAACCTGTTATATGCAAATATCTTCCCTGTCATGAGATACCTGTCTCATGACAATTATTTGTGAAAGTATTACCACATCATCCACGTATAACAGAACTGGAATTCTTCTAATTTGGGGTCATGAACGTCTCCGGAATAGTGAAGATTTACTAAGGAGTAAATGCAAATGTTAAAATGCAGTGGAGTTAATACACAGCTTTGATTCAACCCTTCAAATCTTAATAATAAGGTCCTCTGGTGACAGCACTTTGCTATCAGGCCCAAACCAAGAATGACATTTGGCAAGTTTTCCAAGATGAGTTCTTCAACATTTCATAAGTAGTAGTAGTAATTGGATATGAATATTGAATGGTACCTATGAAAGGAAGATTAGAAATTATTTGGTTATATATAAAGGTTAATAAAAAAGAACTAAGTTGAATTTAGCTAAGTTTTGATTATTCGGGGTGGGGGAAATGCTATGATAATGGATAGAGTTAAATGAAGGAGGGATAATAATAACAATGAATGTATAAGTATGGGTATAATATAAGGAAATTGGATGTAAATCGTAAACAGTGACTTGGAAAGGAAGATTAGAAATTTTCGTTACTAAATATTATTGAGTCAGAATAGGCCATAAGGATATAGTGTTATTGGAGGATATTAGAAATAACAAATGAAATGCCAGTATGTGATCAGGTTTTAAATCTTGGTACATTTTATGATGAAGGATGCTTAAACAATTATAGTCAAATGAAAATAGAGGTATGATGATGGTAATATGTATAAAAATATCTGATTTAAAACACTTGAGTTAATACGAATTTTGTGACAACAGTGGAAGAGTCACACAAAAGCTTTTTGTAACCAACTAATACACTTTCTACAGTATGTAAAGAAGGAGGATTCTTTGTGTTGGGTTTGTTTTGAATTTTTTTTAAAAAAACTTTTAATTTTAAAAAATAAAAATAAAATCTACACATACACAATTATGCCTGCATAGTTCAGCAAGAAATTGTAACTCCAGGCAGTGATCAATTGCTATTTTACCCATTTGGAAATATACTTATTCAGCATCAATAATGTCCTCCCTGATAATATTTGTTAGGAATCAACATTGACCTGATGGCACATAATCAATCAATCAGTTGTATTGGAATTGAAGAGTAAGCCCTGTAGATGATTCTCCTATTTTTCCTAATTCCACAGCTGTGGCCTCTAGGGATGAAGCAAATTGTTTCCTAGCTTGGTTATTACTGGAGTGCCTTCTAGAGCCAAGGTAGCGCAGTGGGTAGAGTGCAGTTCTGCAGGCCACTTCAGCTGACTGCTATCTGCAGTTCGGCGGTTCAAATCTCACCGGCTCAAGGTTGACTCAGCCTTTCATCCTTCCGAGGTGGGTAAAATGAGGACCCAGATTGTGGGGGCGATATGCTGACTTTGTAAACCGCTTAGAGAGGACTGAAAGCCCTATGAAGCGGTATATAACTTTAATTGCTATTGCTATATTCTTTTCCTTTTTAAGCAAGACCATCTCACATATTGAAAAAGTTCTTGATGATGATTCAGGTGCAAAGGCTGTTTAGCTCAGGAGGTTTAGCCTCTTCAAGCAAAGTTAAAATAGTGTTTAACACAGGGGTGTCAAACTCATGTTGTCACGGTGGTGTCACGTGATATATCGGGACTTTTCCCCCTTCATGGGCCACGGATTTGACAGCCCTGGTTTAATGAATTGGTAGTTGAGAACAGTTTAACTTTGACTTAATGTTATCAAGATCTCCTATCTCTGCTCTCCCTGGAAAAGCAAATTAGAGTATTCTAGCAGCTCATTTTTTAATCTTGAGTTATCCAAAGTCTCGTTATCAGAATTGTTTTATCAAATGGAAGCTTTCTTCCACCTCCTGTTGAAGGGTAATGTTCCCTCAGGCTAGCAATCTCCGCTTGAGGCGGACATCACAGACCCCACAGATGAATTGCTCGACCAGCGAGTCATCGAGGTCGATGAATTCGCACTGTATAGACGCCGTTCAGAGAGACTGTAAGAATTGGCTTACAGTCTCATTGTCTTTCTGTATGCACTGACAGAAAGCGTACCGGCAGGCTATACGGGACGGAGTGAGTGCATAGTGGTTTTTTAGTTTGGTGATGAGTGTTTCCCAGTTCAACTCGTAAACTGCCAAGGGTGAAGCGAGAGCCCTGACAGTGTTGAACATTTCGGGTCCACACGAGCTGAGGAAGGAACTGCATTTTCGGTCCGAAGGCAGCTGGTAGTAATTGTTAACAATGGGGAAACACTCAAAGTATTCAAGGAAACTGGCCCAAGATTTGTTGGCTGAGCCAAAGGGTGCGAATGGAGGCAGTGAAGCCATATCGAGAAGAATTGCACTGAGGTAAAAAAAAAAAAATTTTTTTTTGTATGAAGACAAAATTAGTCAATTTTCCTTCTTCTGTAGCTGTTCACGCTGGAAGCTTCAGCATCCCACCTTCGTCACCAGTATTAAATCCTGGACTGATTGAGGAGACGCAAGATGGCTGAGGTAATTAGACAGCGTTTATTTTAACAGAACCAGGCAACAGATAACTAAATTCAAGATTCAGCACCTTGTCCTGCTTGACAGCTATTTATACCGGAGCTGTCAAGCAAGGCGACCAATGGGAACAAAGCAGGCAGCCCGCCCTTAGCCAGCCGCGCCTTAGCCAATCAGGCACGGCTGAACTGCTGCTGGCTGTCAATCGTAAGTTGAGGACTTGCAGCTGGTCGTAAGTCAAGGACTTTGGACCGGTCGCAAGTCAAGGACTTAGGACCAGTCGCAAGTCAAGGACTTAGCAGAGCTAATGTTGGGAAATATGGAAGGAAAGAGGAGAGAAAGAGAAGAACTGGATGACCAGCAGCAAAGTGAATACATTGGCAACAGGGCACCATTGAAAAAGCTGAGGGACAAATCATGATAGACAAATCATGAGAAAAGCTATGATTGCTTGGTGTCAACAATGACTTGATGGCAAATAGCCCATCAATCAATCACTCAATCATAAACATGTATGACGCCCTTTCTCCATTGAGGCCCTCCATTTTACCTGCTATAATCTTCATTCTGTATGTCTGGAGAGCACTAAATTAGGAACACTGATCTCTAGGAATCCCCCAATAGGACTGGGAGTGTTTACTTATACAGCTTTGCTTGAGGGTGAAATGAGTGGAATATAAATTTAATAAATAAATATATAAAAACGAATGCAGGAGAGTTATAATAAGAAGTGGCTCTCCCATGGCTCTCAGGACGTATGATACAATGGCAGCCTGGTAAGTACAAACTGAATAAACAGAGAATAGAACCAAAGCAGTGTGGTAGAAATATATATCTTGTATTTCCCCTTGTTATTTTTTTCCTTCTAAAAAGGCATGTCCAACCTTCTGTCTTGCCTGGGCCATAGTGAGTGAAGGGCTGCCTATAAAATATGTAATATGGTTAATGTATATAAATGCACATAATGTTAATAGTTTACAATCTTCTGGGGTCGCATTATCAGCTGTCCAGGCCTGCATGCGGCCCACGGGCTGTGGGTTTGACACGACTGTTGTAAACTATGCAAGCAGTCCCGAAAGAAATTCTGGGAAGAAACTATTGCAATCAGCTGGATATTTTCATTCCAAAGTTCAAAAGACAAGATTTACTGGGCAGGCTTCCAAGGTCATCATGTACAGGGATACAACTTTAAATACATTTTTATGATTCAAGCTTAAATTACTTGAAGGTCTCTCATGTTACTTCTTCTAATATTATGGAGCTGAAAGCAGTATTTTTTTTGTAAGTCTTCCAAAGAATCCTCAGGGACATGTTTACCAATTTTAAAGACATTTTGTTCTGTTTAAAGCAACAGGCTAGAAAGAAGGGAACTGTGAATTCATGAAAGTCAGTTAGGTGACTTTGGACCAAACACTCTCTTTCTCAGCCCAACTCACCTCACAAGGTTGTGTTTCTGGGGAAAACAGGAGGAGGAAGGTGTGTTTGCCACCATCAGAATAGAAATAAATAAATAAAATAAATGTCAACCTTGTCAGCAATTTCCCTTTGAGTGATCTATTGTCCTTAATCACCAGCCTTTCTCATGTGAAACTTGTCAGTTGCTATCCCAATTTCTCCATTTCATGCTTGATCAAACAAGCCCGGTCTTCCCACTTTGCCATCTTTACATATTGTTTTTGGGCCAGGTGACACACAGTACTCAGATCAACATAGTCATCATCATAAATAATTTGCACTCAGTGATGAGTTTCAGTTGGATAGATTCTTTCCTCAAAGATTCAATCATGGTGCATTGCTTAAAGCATCTGGGTGAGACTTTCTTTCAAATTGGCAATATAATCTTTCATCAAGGCAACTTCTTGCCAAAAAGTGAAAGAACAGATGCCAGAACAGAGAACTGAGTACATCAATCGTGCCGTGCATTATCAACTTATAACATTGGAGCCATTGTGTTTCATCCAGCTCTCCTATAGTGTATTTAAACTTTTCAAGAACATAGCAGCGATCATAGCGCATGTACAGATTTCTATATACGGTATGTTTTGCATGAATTAATTTTGTGCTCAGAATCCCCACAGGGAGAGATATGACTCGATCATTGCCATGCTCAAGAGAAAATCACTAAAAAGCAGCAGCTCCCAGGAGAAGCAATATTATTCCTCAGATTATTTGCTTATACAAAAGCAGGAAACATTTGCAATCTCAGTGGCGGCACACAGAAGGAGACGAAAGTCAAATGAAGGTTTTACAGAGGATATGGCTGTTTTAATGCTTTAAGGAAGAGTATTTCACTTGTGCCAAAGCACTTTTTCACCCTCCCCTTTTAAATACTTTGAATAACCCTGTGATCAGGGCCGGATTTTCCTATAGGCTAACTAGGCTTCAGCCTAGGGCCTCAAGATCAAGAGGGGCCTACATTCAAATTGTTAGCAAAATTAAAATTACACTATTCTAAAAACAGTGAACACTAAAACACTGAACCGAAAATAAGGAGAAATTCTACGCATATGACTAATAAACAAACATAAAAATGTATTGGTTAAGATCGTTCCAGCGCCGCGGCAGTTGGGGAGCCCACCCACGTTCCCGGCACCAGTGGTTAGGCGAGAGGCGCAGCCGCTCCCAGTAGCCGCCCCGTCGACGCGGAGCCCACCAGCGGCCAGGGAGGTGAGGGCGAGGGGCCCGAGACGGGCAGCTGAGTGCAGCAGGGGAGGCGGCTGGCCTCGCTGCCTTTGCTGCAGAGCAGAGCCGCCCTCCGTCGGGAGGCCATCTATATATATTGATATATATTGATATATATCACAGTAATGATGTATTTTATTGTCTCTCGTGTAATTTACAAACTTAAAAATGGGAGGTGAAAGGGCCTCATAAGTGGAATAACCTAGGGCCTCTTTTCATCTAAATCCGGCCCTGCCTGTGATGGTGAACCTATGGCACATGTGTCGGAGTGGCACACAGAGCCATCTCTCTGGGCATGCTAGCTGTCGACTGTTGCTCTTCTAGGTTCCGCATGGAAGCGCTGAAAACTAGAAGAGCAGCTTCCTGGCGTGCATGTGCGCAGTGGGAAACTGAGCTTCCGGTTTCTGGTGTGAGCATGCATGCTGGCCAGCTGGTCTTTGTGCATGCATGCACACCAGAAACTGGAAGCTCAGCTTCCCAGCATGCACATGTGTGCTAAGGAACTGCACTTCTGGTTTCTGGCGCTCCCACGTGTGTGTGCCAGGGAACGGCTCTTCTAGTTTTCAGCACTCCCCCACGCGTTTGCACTCCCATTTCGGCACTTGGCGCAGAAAAGGTTCGCCAATACTGGAATAACTTGTTATTGATATTAACAGATAATACTAAACATCCTGGCAGATCAAACACATTTATGTAACCATTTCGAATTTTCCAGCCTCATCATCTTAGCAAAGTACTAGGATTACATTCCCAGAATTTCTGCCTAGTGAAACACAAGGCTCTGGCTTCACCTTTATTTAATAGAATTTCTCTGAGTTTCATTAGGCAACATAAGCACAATGCAGTATTTTTATTTATTTATTCCATTTCTATAGTCGTCTATCTCAGACAGTGACTATGGGAGGCTTACAATTCAAACAATACATTTCAATTAAAATACTAAAACATTTTAAAACAATGAAAAACAATAAAAACATCCGAAGTAAATATACATAGCAGCTGAATTACTTGACCAGTTAGCAATAAAGCCAAGAAACGAGGTGCTGGACACATTCAGGACTGCAGGCTTGGGAACACAGCTAGATTTTTAGGGGCTTACAAAAGGCTAACAGGGTTTGGGCCAGTCTAATTTGTGAAGGGAGGATGTTCTCTAGAGCAGGGGCCACTGCAGGAAAACTGGTCTAGTTTTGTCAGTGACAGTCTGCGACTAATAGGACCTGCAGCATACCCATTCCACTAGATTGAGTTGGATGGGTAGAGACTCTTGGAAAAAGACCATCCAGTGGTGGGATTCAATTTTTTTTTTACTACCGGATCTATGGGCTGGCTTGGTGGGCATGTCGTGGCTTGGTGGGTGTGGTTTGGTGGACATGACAGGGGAAGGATACTGCAAAATCCCCATTCCCTCCCAATCAGCTGGGACTCAGGAGGCAGAGAACAGATGGGGCAGGGCCAATCAGAGGTGGTATTTCCCAGTTCTCTGAACTACTCAAAATTTCTGCTACCGGTTCTCCAGAACTGGTCAGAACCTGCTAAATACCACCTCTATTGTCAAAGTCTTCCCAGATCACCTTGCAAGACATAGTCGCTGCCACCTCCATAGACTGCTGGAGTCTAACACAATGAGTACATCAACACAAACTGGCCCCAGTGGAAGGAAGAATTGTCTGCCAATGCACACCATATTCCTCACAGATACCTTTTAGGTAAACTTTGATATTACTCTCTCGGACGAGGGACCAGGTCACCCAAAGCAGGCCTGATGGATGACTATTCGCAGATGCAATAAGGGACAGAGAAATAGTTACATTTCACTACATTTACACCCACAAGATAGGCCCCATTAGCGACTCATTGTGTCCAGTCATCCTTGCTCCTTGTCTTTATCAGTGACACTCTAGGCATCTCTTAGCCCTTTTAAGTTCCATCATGTACCACAAGGAGCATAGAGAACCCTGGGCATGGAGAGGCCGCTCAGGCACAATCCTATCTAAAGTACCTGCCCGCCTTTCCAGAAAAGATTACAATGCTAGGTGGGGCCGCAAAGGGAATGGCAATGGGGAAGTTCATCAATTTGCCTTCTGGTGAATGGATGCTTTGTTACTGAGTATGGCACTCATTTTGTGAAAGTGCCCAGAACTTGCTCCTCAAATCTCAAATCAGCCCATAGTCCCCAAACATGGCTTATATCTGGCAGGGCTAGGGGTGCACAGGGAAAGGAGGACTCAGACAATTAGAAAGGAAGTGAAATGATGTGAAAGAAGGACATGCTGTTTAATTTTCTTGGCATCCATAACACAAATGTGCCTGAAAAACTGCTAAAAATGTACTTTGGCTTGCATAGGTAAAGGTAAAGGTTCCCCTCGCACATATGTGCTAGTTGTTCCTGACTCTAGAGGGCGGTGCTCATCTCTGTTTCAAAGCCAAAGAGCCAGTGTTGTCTGAAGACGTCTTCATAGTCATGTGGCCAGCATGACTAGATGCCAAAGGTGCACAGAACGCTGTTACCTTCCCACCAAAGGTGGTTCCTATTTTTTCACTTGTATTTTTTACATGCTTTCGGACTGCTAGGTTGGCAGAAGCTGGGACAAGTAACGGAAGCTCACTCCGTTACACGGTACTAGGGATTTGAATTGCCAAACTGCCGACCTTTCTGATCAACAAGCTCAGCATCTTAGCCACTGAGCCACTATGTCCCTTGGCTTGCATACTCACCAAAAATGAGTTTTTCAATTGTAGGAATGTGTCTGGTAGAAAGCAAAAAGCCTTCAGTGATTAAGGGTTTATCAATTTCAGGCAGATGCAAGCCTGCTGGAAGGTACTAATCAACTAATTATTGTCATAGAACTGAGCTTGCTAACTTGCTATTAGTATTTATTAGGGTGATATAAAAACTGCTCAGGAAAAGATACTCGAAAACACAGACAATATTTGATTTAAGGAAGACAGGGAAGATGTTTGGCAAAATGAACATGTCCTCCTTAGCCAAACATCTGTAAGTTTAGGCAGGATAGCATGCTGGGTCTTCTTAGTGTAATAGTGTAACAGTTACTTAGTGCCAATAGGAAGCAGGCATCAAATATCCGGAATATAGTTTATAGTAATGATTATATTCACTATAATGTGTGCGTGACCTTGGAGATTCAGATGGCCTTCCAGAAAGCCTTGAAGTTTTTCCTTCAAGAATTGGGCATGGGAAGTTAATGGAGCCTGTCATGTGCATGTTTGTTTATGTTGTTTTTAGATATTTAAGAGATCTCATCCCGTCTTTTTAAAATGGGTTTTGTTTATTGGTGGTTTTTTAAAGTTTCTCTTCATTCCCCAGAGTTCCATTGGTTACATGGGTAGCCTATTAATATGGGGAAGGAATGTTTTGTATCTTCTAGTCCTAATATAGAGATGGGCAATATTTTATAGCCAGCAGGTACAATTGGTTTCTGAAGGCCATAGAGACAGTGCTGGGAATCAGTTCTCAAAGCTTCACTTATCCTTCCTGTCTCCCTTTATGTTATACGACAGTAATAGCTAACCTTTTTTGTTGTTGCGTGCTGAAAGCACCTGCACGTACCAGCATCCATAACGCAATGCGCGTGCAATCCCCCTTTGCCCCGCACATGTGCCCTGCCCCCCCTTGCCCATTTTTTGCTTCCAGGTTGGTGCGGGAGGCTTTCCAGGCCCAAAAGGGGGGGGGGGCTCATGTGTCCCATTTTGGGCCTGAAAGGCCTTTTGCACCAACCTGGAAGCCAAAATGGGGCACATGGCGCTCGTTTTGCATTTTGCATGCGCTACACAAGGCCCCAAAATGAAAAACAAGTGTCCTCCATGCATGCGCCCCAGCCTCTGTGCATGTGCACACATGTTCCCTGCATGCACCCTGCATGCGCACCACTCCCTGTGCTTGCATGGCAGAGACCCAAAGACCAGCTGGCTAGTGGGAAGTGGACGCACATGCGCGGTGGAGCTGGGCTGGGGCAACAGTTGGCATGCCCACAGAGAGGGCCATAGGTGGTCATGGTTATAGGACTTGATGATAAAGTAAGGTAAGTTCTTCCCTGATAATGGGAAGCTTCTTGAATTTTACTACTGAAGTCATAATGTCTCTCTTTGCTATGCAGTGTGGAGGTAACTCATCAGTGAGTTTAAATTTGCTCTTCAATTGTTTTTCCTTCTGCTAATTGTGCAATGCAGAAAACAAAAAGCAACAATCTGAATCGGGCTTAGTACTAACTGGGCTGCAGATATTCAGAGGGCCACAAGATAGCAGTAAAGAGAAGCAGAAAACTATAATCACCTTCTTAAATTGTGTATATGTCATCTGCATATAGTACACAAATAGAGTTCAAGGTTATCTGCTAGTCTTGGAGAATAAGAGATTGAATTGAATCAAGTTCACAATTGTTTAAATACTGACCTGTTGATTATATGTTATTTGGTCTGTGTTGATTTGCAGCAACCGCCTTCTGCAGGATAATTATCCCAGTTCTCCTGGTATTCCATTGATGCAGCTATCACTGCTGTAGTTGAGTCTGATCATTGTGCTGTTCGTTATCCTCTTTTTAAAAATACAACTTTATTAAATCCGAACAAAAAATAAAATGCAAAATAACAAAAATGGGTGAGGTGGGATTCAAAAGGGGAAAAGGCTAAAAAGTGAAACAAAGAGGGGGGGGAAAGGGAGGCTAGACAATATATATGCATTTCTGCATGTGTGTATACATGCACATGTGCACACATATGTGCGCATGCATGCAAATTCTCTCTCTCTCTCTCTCTCTCTCTCTCTCTCTCTCTCACTCACACACACACACACACACACACACACATACAAAATGGAAAGGACAGACTTTTAACTTTCCTGAGTACAGATACAAATATATAACCAGACAATATTTTACTCTAAGTTAACATTTCTCTTTCATTTTTCCCAACATTAAGGACTTTTCAAGTCCTTGTAGACTGTCAAAGAGAAAATAATTGCCTGCACATTTCTGATCTTTGTAAGTATAATCATGTTATGGCACAATGAATTAGGATTATGCATCAATCACAGGGGACATGCAGCCAAGATTTGGCAACAACACTCAACTGTCGCTTGTACTGACTGACTTGGTCTTCACAGATTTCTGCATTTCCCTCCTTCTTAGGGAGGTGGAGAAAGTCTTAACTATTTGCTGCTGAATGATCTGAAACTTCATCCAGATCAGATAGCCTGAAGAAGTCAACCTAAGAATAAAATTAAGGGGAAATGTATCTAGAAAAGTAGATTGCATTGTTGAGAAAATGCTGTCTCACAGTATTGTGCCAGTTTCTGGTCCAGCATTTTGTCATCGATAGCCTGGAGTGATTATCGTTATTATCTAAATAAATAATTTTGTGATGAACAATTAATATTATCTTACTAAACTATTCCTTGGAAAGAAATTATTCAACTATTAATTAATGCCTTAAGTCAAGTTGATGCCTAGATAAAATAGATTACTGTATTGTGTTCTTTGTGGGCAGCTTTGAAAATAGCCCAGAAATGTCATTTTTGTCTATTTAGATACGTGAAGATTAAAGTATCAATCAGTATTCCAAGTATAATTATGATTGCATTAGTTTAAACACTAATGCAAAACACTCAAAAATACTGAAAAGGAATGCACAAAAACGTTCAGAAAATTCTGAAAATAAAACAAATTAAAACCACAACAATATTCTAATCAGGTATGATCCCAGAGAATATAAATGAAAAGCACCACAATTTACTAAGATGTGTACTGACAGCAGTGGTGAAAATCAACTTAGCACAATACTGGAAAATGGAAACCTACAGAATTAGGAGAGTAAAATTGAAGAATATGCAGCTATGGAAAAGTTGGCTGTGTATATTCACAGTAAAAATCTAGCTAAACTCAAGCAGGAATTTTTCATTACATATAACATACCATGCAGCAAAGCAAGCTAAATGTCATGTAGAATATGGTTTTTGAAGAAAAAGAGAAACTGTTTAAAGATATTTATTGCCTAGTCCAGTCATTAGCCACACAACTGAAACAGAGGACAGCAGAACTAAATGACCAGCATAAGATCAGAAAAACAATGACAATGAATCATGTCCTTCATCCATGCAGCAACATTGATGGACTCTCCTTATCAAGGAGCCTATATGGGCATGGAATATTGCAAGTATGCCAAGCAATTGAAGAAGAAACAAGGACATTGAAAAAAATATTTGAAGGATAATGAGAGAGATGAAGCTACATTGAAAATTATACTCAAGCTATTACATCATGAAGACTTATTTAATACAGCATCGAAAAGCAAAGTATTATAAAGCCGAAAGAAAGAAAGAAAGAAAGAAAGAAAGAAAGAAAGAAAGAAAGGGAGGGAGGGAGGGAGGGGGAGAAAGAAAGAAAAACCTACCGTAGCAGTCGAAGCAGTTAACAAAGCCTGGCAATCGCTAAGAGCAGAAAAGTTGAAGAAAGAATCAGAGGGGCTAATTCTGACTGCGGACCAAGCTTTAAAAACAAATGTATACAGTCAGTATTTAGAAAACAGCAACAAACATCAAATGTCATCTCTGCAAAGAAGCATAAGAAACAATGCATCATCTAGTTAGCTAGTGCAAGAAGACTGCACAGACTTCAAATAATGGCAAGGCAAAGTAGCGACAATGGTGCATTGGAGTACCCATATTTTTCAGAGTATAAGAACCACTTTTTTCCCCCTCAAAAAAGAAGCTGAAAATCTGGGTGTGTCTTATACACTGAATACAGCATTTTTTGCCTCCCAAAACCCTTCCCCCCTTCACCAAAATGGTCATGCATAGACTTTAGGAGGCTTATAGAGTGCTCCTGGGGGCTGGGGAGGGCAGAAATGAGCAAAAAATGAGCTGTTTTTTAATCACTTTTGCCCCTCCACAGCCCCCAGGAGCACATACAAGCCTCCTAAAGGCTATTCATGTCCTTTTTTGGGGGGGGGGAACGGGCCTGTTATCAGGAAAAAAAATGGGCTGTTTTGTGGAGTTCTGCAGTGCAAAAACTTTTTTAAAAAAAATTTGCCTCTTCAAAATCTTGGTGCGTCTTATACTCCAGTGCGTCTTATACTCTGAAAAATACAGTGTATGCAAGAAACACCATTTGCCTGCAACCCAAAATCACAAAATAGACCAAACAATAGAAAATGAAGAAGCTAAAGTGCTCTGGAAAAAATCTCCAAACATAAAGACCTGCAAATAGAAGTAGAAAGACTGTGGCAAAGAAAAGCAAAGATAGCAATTGCTTTGATGGTATTTCAATTCAATTCAATTCAACCTTTATGGTCAGTGCACAACACGTTTACAATGAGATTGGCTGAGCCTCCCTTAGTGCACCCTCCCCAACATAAATACATATCGCAGTGAAAGAAAATCCCTAACCCAATAAATCATACTAACAATACACAATCCTCTATACATACGGTATATGTGCATAACATTACATTATAATATATTGCACCAATATGAACATGTTGTCCTGGTCCTGAAAGGCCACCTGATATTCAGCTTTACTATTGATCAAGATTAATCTGGGTGACCTTTTATCTCCCACCTTAAACAGAGCAGGCAGAGAGTGAGAAAGCAAAAGCCGCATGCAAAACCTTTTCTCAAACCTCTTATAATTTACACAGCTTGCACAGATTGTCATAGGGTTAGAAACTTAATTTCATATCCATTAGTTCACGCAAACCTCATGGTTTTCTCAGTGCTCTGAAAACAAAGGACCCCAGAAAGGAGGAAAAGAATACATTTTCTGGCATATAGCCCGGAGCTTTGTTAGGGAGGGCACTATCTCACATTAGGTTGCTGAGAATACACATTTTAAGTTACTTCGCTAGGCTACTTGGCAATTACCCTGGAGTCTTTACCTTTGCAGTTGTCACGTTAGGTTACAATGGAGCTTCTCTCAGCAGCAGTTAACAAAAGCTGAGTTAGGTTACACTCTGTGTATGCTCTAATCCTTTCAGAACATTGCCAGGGAGCATTTAAAATGTTGATATCTTGATTTTCTTTCAATTTAAATTATTACCAGCCATGTCAGAGACTTTTAATATAACACTCAGCGGTGAATATCTAAACAAATAAAAAAAGAAACAAATAAAAGTTTGTCGGTATACATTGTGAATCTGGAGAACGGAAGATGTAAGGCCAGCCCCCTGCAATGTGTGCGTGGCATTCTAGATCATCAGTGGCAGCAGAGTCCACTTCTGTTTTCCCTTAGAAGCAGCAAACCTCTGAAGATGCAGTGTTTACTCTCGCCCCCACGTTTTCTTCATTACAAAGTAAAATCATCTCACATATACTGTGTGATGATAGGAGAAGACAATAGAATATTGTTTCTCAATCTTGGGAATTTCCAGTGGAATGGATTTCAATTTCCAGAATTCTCCAGCCAGCATGACTTTTTCTTTTACTTTACGACCCTATAATCCCTCACATCAGAATGGAGTCGTGATGACTAAATGGAGCTGAGCATTTACTGGTCAGATGCCCATCCTGACGCCTACACAGAGCTCAGAGCAAATATTTTCTCTTTGCACCCAAAGAGAAAAATATCTGTTGCCCTCTAGAACCGAACTCACAACCTCCTGGTTGTAAGGCGAGACCTCCACTACTAGGCCACCATGCTGCTCTCTCCAATTAGCATGACTATTGCTGAGAATTCTGGAACTGAAATCCACACTTCTAAAATTAGAATTTTCCTGCCCTATCTCGTTATGCAAAATTCTCTGCAACCTCATTATTGAATGGAAGGCCTTGCTTTGAGGTTCCTGAACCCTGGCCCAGTACTTGATCCATTCCCTTAAACATATATTTAATTAAGGATCCAGCCACTGTAAAGATGCACATGCAAAAGCAATCTGGATGACTTTGGGCCAGTCACTCTCTGTCCAACCCCACCTCTGTTGTTGTGGGGAAAATAGAAGAATGATGGAGTATTACATATGTTTGCCACTTTGTGTTATTTTCATAAATAGTAGTAAAGTAGCAATGATAGGATAAAAATGAAATGAAATAAAATAAAATTCTGAGCTTCCGTGGCCCAGGATTGGGAAACTTCATCATGCCTGAACATAATAAAGAACTATGAATTAGTTCAGGGAATGAAACTCTAGGAAGTTATCACCCAGCCCTCTCCCAGAAAAATGAAATATCCTAGGAAATATTGAAAAGGCAGAATATTTCCATGGATGTGAAAAGGAAGAAACATGTTTTATAAAGAGAGCTTCCTGCCCGCACCCACTTTGTCAATGGACCATTAAAAAGGCCAAGCCAGTCCCTTTACATAATAAAGAGTTCTCCCCTTCAGCTCCAGGGGATGGGATTAAGGCATGATAATATTGGCCTTTATCCAACTCACCACATGGCATCTGAGAACTCAACCACACCTGGATTCAAAACGCAGCCTAGAGAGTTGCCCCTGCATGTCCCCATGGGAGTCTGACAACCAATCAGAATACAAGTTCAAGATCAAAGGCCAGAGAGGGCATAAAACCAGGGTCTCAGCTTCTCTTTTTTCCTTCTCTTTTTCTCCACCAACATTGAAGCATGTGATCACCTTTTCTGTTCAGGACTCAAGCCATGTGGTCCTGTCCACCATTAAAACCATCTTTCCAAGCAGCCTCCATGTCTCCAGTGTCTTTTTCCCCACTTGGAGCCGAACCCAGAAGGACATTTCTTCCAACAAAACTAACTACTTAATACAAATGTATCAGGGTATGTTGCAACAGGAGTCTTTCCCCCACTTTCATGAGTTATATCCTGCAAAGTGTAGCATAAAATCAAATAAGAGTAGAATATAGGTTGCAAAGCTGCAACCTTCCCTTTATGTATTGTAGAGGACAAGAGGAAGAGCTGTCCCCAAGAGAGAGATCAGGTAAGAGGAACTAAAACAGGAGCAAAAAAAATAAGTTGAGACAGTGTCTTAGACGAGCACATCCTCAGTTCACATAGAGATGAAGCAAGAGAGAAACACATTCAGATTTGCAAAATTATTTACAACAAAAGTACTCTTGGCTCTATATACTATTGGTCTCCTAGTCTGATAAACCTTATAGGGCTGACAACTGTAGATGCAATCAGAAAGAAGGGAAAGTTTTATAGGTGACATCTCCCCCCACCCCAACATTGGCTAAAATGTTTAGCAATATGCCCCCAAGCTGTTTGAAATTTAAACAAACACCAGACACTTACTACTACATGTGGCAGACCTGTAAAAAAGCAAGGAAATTTTGGTTACAAATTCATATGTGGTTAGAAAAATGGTTAGACAACGTATAGAGTTCAAGCCAGAATTATTTCTATTAGGCGTTATAACAGATGGCTATGATAAAGGAACAATATACCTAATATTACACTGGGCGCAGCAAGAATGGTGTATGCGCAGCAATGGAAGAGTGAAAACACCCCTTCAGAGGAGGGGATAATAAGGAAGACACTAGTCTGTGCAGAAATGGATAGACTAACCTTAACAATAAAAGACAAAGGAGAGACAAAATATCATGACACATGGAACAGATTTTATCAATGGTTAGAAGTACGAGGTGGAAATCAGAATACAAAAAAATTAGGGTAGAGGGACCTGGAATGAGATATTATACATGCATCATGGTATTAGAATGAATTTGATGGTTAAAAATAATTGTACAATACTAGCCCTGTTTAAATAGTATATACGTTATTTGTTTTCACTTTGGTTTTTATGGCAAGTGAAATGCCAGGACAATCACACTGTGTTCAATATACTTACATATGTAAGTAATAAAAAAATATATTTTTTAAAAAAGAAAGAAAGAAAGGGAAAGCTGTACTGTCATAATGCAACTGGGAAAGAATGGGAGCAAGGGAATTGAGGGTCATGAGGTTAGAATATTTACACATGTTCTTTGTGCTTCATATATACAGAAGAATATTTACACATATTGAGACATTTCCACTAAGGATCTGCCTCAGTCTTGTTTAGGACAAGTTTAGAGGCTTCTTCTAGTTTGGGCGGCCTTTTCTTCTGATTTTGATTTTCAGAAGATTTGATTTGATTGCACCCACACAGAGATGAAGTAATGACTGCATTCCAATCAGGGTAGCTGCTTCCAAGAAAGACTTTTAGTCAGAAGCCCTTACGAGGAAAAGGAAGGAAATCCCTTAAAGGAATTAATACTGAGGGAGGGATTTGATGACGGAGTAAAGGAGTCACTGAATGAAATGTATATAAGCTATCATAATATGCCTCCCCCTCCCCCCCTCATGACCGGTTCACCTAACAGCTTGCTGTTATTGTTCTTGGGTAAAAAATAAAGACTTCCCGTTTCTTTTATCCTGGTTCAGAACAAGCCTGGTAAGGAACAAGATTCTAACAATGTTTTTTTTTTAAAGCTACCAATAGCTAAATTGACCTAGATTCAATAGATACAAAGCACTGGAAACTTGGCCTTTTATATCTCTCTTCAGTGGCTGAGAGAAACGTTTATTTCATGAAAGGAAACTTTAAAAGAAAAAGGAACTGTAAATTATAAAGGCCTACACAACTGTTGTAGAAATGAATCGTGATAATACAACTATTTCCCATAAGCTCTTTATTGTTGTTGTTGATGTCTCTTTATTATTGTTGTTGTTGTTTATGTCCAAGCCTTTTCTATTTCTTTGTGCCTGGCTGGGCTTCTAAGCTTTTCGTCTTTTCTGAATTTTTACTCCAGCTGAAGGAAACAGCTAGAAGAACGTTTCCCTCATAGTAAGTCTGAGGGAAAGGGGGGGAAAAAAAATCTCTTTTCTGCACCCGTTTTTCTCAGCTGCTGCCACTTCTTCTGGTGTCTCTTTCTCCACAGGGCAGCCTGTTCTTTTCGTTGATAATTTACTTTCGTTCCTGGGCTTTAGCTCTGTTTATTCAGCCAACAAGTCAGTGACTGCTAGGTTCCCAAGTGAGACATCTTATCCATCTTTTCCTCCCTGCCTGCTTGATTGACAGCTGTTGTATGATTGGCAGTTACATTGCCCTGATGGCGGGGGTGGGGGGTGGGGAGGAAGGAAGGAAGGGGTGGAGAGGCTTTCCGTCTGCTCAGGCGATAGGTCCTTCCAGGGCAAGTGCAGTGAAATTAAGAGAAAAAGAGTAAATCTGAGGGGGGGGGGAAGGAGCAAAAATGGGGGAACAGAGCCAGGACAAAATACTGATGGATCCCGTCCCCACATAATTGCCTGTGCCAAAGAAGTCTACTAGATATTTTGATGGGAAAACCATAGGTGAATGACCCAGACGGAATAAACATCTATTGGCTGAGCACTCAAGAGTTATATTTCAATAACTGCGTAAGATACATACTTTTTAAGTTACACACTTTTAAAAATTAACTGTCAGTACAATGGCAAGCTACTTCCAAAATCTTGCCAAGAAAACTTGACCGACTTGTACAGGCAATAATCAGAAAACAACATTGACTCAAAGTCTCCCTACCTCCCCCACCCTCTCTTTCACACACACATTAAAATCATGTCCGATTCATGTTCCTACAATCTCAAGCAACCATGTAATATCCCGTGTGATACTTTAAGTGCTACTTAAGCCAGACGTGGGTTCCTACCGGTTCGGATCGGTTCAGACGAGTAGGTAGTAACTTGGTCTGCTATGCCCCTGAACTGGTTCTCTTGGTAGCACCATAGAAGCCGCCATCTTCTTTTTTGCTTCTGCGCATGCGCAGCAGCAGTTTCTTTAGTACTGCGCATGCGTGTCCCTGAGTGAACTAGCAGTAGCAGCAGCCGTAACCCACCCCGACTTAAACCTTCCTACACAAGTACGCATTCTGTTTTCTGACAGAGATATCCACTATGTTAGTGGAGAAGAAAAAGGTACATTAAATAAAACTTCACCTCATCTGCTTTCATATCGGAATCCGAGACTGAATACATACAGATTGAGCCTTTTTTTGGGGGGGGGGGGGAAGAAATGCAGTGTTTTATACAAAAACCAACACTTCTGCTTTTTGAACATGTGCTTGGAAAAGGTAGAAAAGAATATTCTTCAAACATTTATAAACTACCAGTGGTGGGTTTCAAATTTCTTTTAGAACCTCTTCTGTAGGTGTGGCCTGCTTTGTGGGAGTGGCTTGCCAGCCATGTGACTCGGTGGGCATGGCCAACTTGTAAAATGTGGTGAAACTCACTTAGCAACGCTCTTGCTTAGCAACCAAAATGTTGGCTCAGAAATTCTGGCATTTGAAGCACACAAGTCTTAAAGCTCTCAAGTTACAAGACCCTTGCTCCCGGAACCCTTTAGAAAAAAAACTCGGGTGTTCAAACTTGACAGCTTTAAGACTTGTGGACTTCAACTCCCAGAATTCCTCCTCTCGCTCTTCATCTTGATGATGTGCAGACAGGCGGGGGGAGGGAACTGGAACAGGTTCTAAACAGCACTGTACATTTGTTGAACCTCTTCTATAGAAGAAGTTAGAACTGGCAGGAACCCACCTCTGTAAACTACTAATATAATTAGAAATTATGTTCAAGCTGACTTGTGAGATGAAAGGTCTTCAAAAATAACAAGAAGGGTTATGCTTTTCACAAGTTCTTCAATTATTATTTTTAATTAGCTGTATGTGTGTGTGTGTGTATCACAAATATTGTAGACACCCCACCCCACCCAATATTTAACTTTTCCATTTTAAAGATGTCTTGTTGATACTAAAGAAACATTTTTAGGCTCTGTAAATTGGATGTCCTGTAGGCATTTTAAGCTATACTTCCCATCCAGCATGACCAGTGCATGAGAATGATGGAAGCTATAATATTTCATCAGCTCTGGAGATGATGAGTTTGAGGGATGCATTTGTATGGAATATTCTACTTTGATTTACTCAATGATTGCAAAAGACATAAAAGCTACAATATTTTTAAAGTATAATATCAAATACATTAATAGGTAGTCCTGGACTTAAGACTTATTGGTTAATGACATAAAATTGCAATAGGCCCAGAATGGGTTTTCTGGATATCATCTTCTGGATATCACTTCTTATCATAAAATCTCATGTTAACCATATGACTTGACCACATTTTGGGTGCCTGACAATCAGCTTGCCTTTATGACCATTACAGCATCCCAAGGTCATGTGACCATGAATTTGATTTTTATTTTTTTTGCCAGCTTGGAAGAATGGCTTTGCATATACTATGGCATTCACTTTATGACCATATATTCGCTTAATGACTACAAAAAATTGTAAAATCAGCTCTGGTGACATAGGACTTATGACTGTAATGACTTACAACCAGAAATCCAGTTACAGCTGTAATCATAAGTCAAGGACTACCTATAATAGATGCAACATATTTAAATACATTATAATTCTGTTCAGGTTTTAACTGTTTTGCACTAAATCTCTCTGCCCTTCCTCCCTTGTTTCAGTGTACATGTAGGCCTCCTAACCACAACATTTGGTTTCAGATGACAGGAAGTAAACAGATTATGAAGTTTGAACCAGACGAGAAATTGTGAAATACAAAAAAAATTGTATTGAGGAGAACATAATGAAAAAATTATGGTGTAACTTTATTTTGGGAATGTAGCCATTTACTTTTCAGAGTAGTTTTGGTACTTGAGATGAAATAAAATACTTCAAACCAATATTTTAAGTTGCTTACATATTTAAACAATTGCATAGCATATTCATTAACAATTTAATTAATTTTTTTCAATTTTTTAAAACTCTCATTTTTCTGAATGAATAGAGTCCTTGCTGACCATTGCAATTGAATAGGCAGATGATCCAGATGGCTAAATTCAATTTTCCCCAAAAATACAGATAGTCCTTGACTTACAACAGTTCACTTAGTGATTGTTCAAAGTTACTATGGCACTGGAAAAAGCAACATGACCATTTTTCATACTTACAACTGTAGTTGATTGTAAACAGTGATGGTGTGTGTATGTGTATGTGTGTGTGTGTGTGTATTATATATATATATATATATATATATATATATATATATATATATATATATATATATATATATATATATATATATATATATATATATATATATATATATATATATATATATATATATAAATATATGTTTCTGTTTTGAAGTCATTCTTGACAGTTATCTTCAGAGGTCGTTTGCTCCTGGCTTATTCCTAGGACACAGAGAGAGAGAGTGACTGGCACTCACTTGGTACTCACTTGGCTTCTTCATGCCTAAGACAGACTACAACTCACAGTCTCCTGGCCCAGAGCCTTTACTCACTATTATAAACACAATAAGGTTAATACAGACTTTGAATAAAAATACCAATATGAAATGAGCCTCATATAACAGCTTGGCTGTCTGCATCTTAGCATGAAAATTGTGTTTTAATATATGAAGAAAGAAGGGAAGTTGTAGAGAGCACAATATGCCCTCCTTACGTCATCTTCCTGTGCCATATCCATCATTGGACATTGGCGATCCTATTTTTATCAACAGCCGCACGAAAAAATGCTGTTGAGTTTTGTCCCTTAGATTTTGAAGCCATGACATTCTTCTTCTGTCTGGACCTCATTTGCCTTCAATCTTTCCTATTAATATTTCATATTAAGTGAAATATGCTGTATTTTTCTGGGTGTCGCATCACATGTCCAAAATATTCTTTCACTTTTTTATGGTTTTGGTGAGTTCCCTTGGCTTTCCCAGGTGGCTTATCACCTCATTTCTGATTTTGTCAACCCAGTTTATACATAACATACACTGCCTGTAAATCCACATTTCAAATGCTTCTAGTCTCTTCTAGCTTCTAGCTATGGGTATCATAACCTATTTATGACTCCTTACACCCTTCAGTGCTAAAGCAATTCTGTTAAAGTTGTTAAGATCATTTGCTGCTTTTGGTGGTGATTTGTTGGCCCATTAAACATTGAATT
Source organism: Thamnophis sirtalis (assembly GCF_051295495.1). NCBI lineage: Eukaryota > Metazoa > Chordata > Lepidosauria > Squamata > Natricidae > Thamnophis > Thamnophis sirtalis. The sequence goes on from NW_028261383.1 coordinate 160,776,593, forward strand.
CTCAGTCTGGTGCTATACCTGCACAGTTTCTCTCAAAGTTGTTTTAGTTAATATTTAGTTACCATTGAGTCAAGTTTGACTCCTAGTGATTGTATAGATAAATAGTTGCTCTCATGATCAGTCTTTAGAAATAATTTGTCATTCTTCCAGGGACATTTCAATAACCTCATTGATCCAGTTCATCTTTCTCTTAACTGTGTTTCCTTTGTTTTCCTCATCCTTGAAACAGCATCCCATGGCTAAATTAGGAGCGTTTCCATTTACTGAGTATCATCCCCACTAGGAAATCATCTTTTTTTAATTTTTCCACCGAGGAATAATTGATTGCTTTTTACCGAAATCCTAATCATCAACACCTGCCAGCTCTCTTGCTTTTGTTAGAATGATGAAAGCAACATTACACAACACAAGACCTGCTACTCTCAGACAGGCATAACCTGAATGCTCATAACTCAAAGGGCAATGTTTGTACCATAATGTCACAATGCTGCATGATTCATTCTGACCCCTCTTGCTCCCCCTTCCCCCACAAATGCCACTGATCTGATGCAGATGAGAGGACCATAGTTTAAAAGTGTTTATTCCTCTGTCTGTCTGTCCATCTGCCCAACCCATCCATCCACCTATTATCTATCTATCTATCTATCTATCTATCTATCTATCTATCTATCTATCTATCTATCTATCATCATCATCTATCCATCATCTATCTATCTACCTACCTACCTATCGATCATCTATCGTCCATCATCATCTATCTATTTATCATCTATCCATCATCTATCTATCTATCTATCTATCTATCTATCTATCTATCTATCTATCTATCTATCTATCTATCATTTATCTATCATCATCTATTTATCATGTATCCATCATCTATCTATGTACCTATGTACCCATCCATCCATCCACTAAAACTCTTGTTCCCATAATGTTTATGGATAAAACAGTGCATTTATAAGGCAACCATTTTGAACCAAGGTACTTCAAATGGGCTAATTTACAAAAGGCATTCAAAACTGGGACAAATGACCCCCAAGGGAATAAAATTAGGCAAATTTTATTAAACATTTTAGGATATGAAATTATCATAAAGCATTTATGACATAATACAAAATGTCATAAGATATTTTCTGTGGTCAGCTCCTCACATTTGATTATGCTATACAGTTCAACATGGGCTACTTTCAAGGCAGATACATCTCTGAATATCCTCCTGAATTTTAAAGAATTTTTCCAGCATATTAGAAGTTTTGTCATGTTGAAAACGAAAACACTGAGATACCTGGTAAGGAAATATTTATGAAACAATGGCCCATCTTGTCTAAAACCTATTTCTATAAACTTTAGCTAGGCAAAACAGTGCAATGGTTTTCGAGCCAAGGGTACCTCAAATGAGCTAACTTATAGAATCCGTTCAAAGTCCAGGACCCAAGGCTCTTAAGGGAATGAAATTTGGAAAAATTGTGGCTGTTTCAGTGTTGTTGGGCTACTGCTATGGTCATGTGACCCTCATTTGCAGCATTCTATGACTGTTTCCCAGCCACTCTTGCAATCCCTCACTCTCTCCACCACCCAGCAGCAGCCCCCTACCTTCCCTCTGAGAAGGAAAGGGGAGAAAGGGGAAAGAAGGGAAAGAGAGAGGGATAGGGGGGAATAGAAAGGGAGGGAGGAATCCTGGTACATCTTTCCTATCCTATACTCCTTCTCCCAACCCCTGCACGGATCTTCTGTGGCACCTCTTGAACGTGCCCACGTACCTTCTCCCATTCACTTCACCACCCCTCACAAACCTCCCCCAATCCACGGAAAACCTTGCGTGCACCCCTATGCACTCTTTGTGACCTGTGCCACTTCCCTGCGTGCCTCCCCTGACCTTCGCAGCACCTCATGCACACCCCAGCAACTCCCATGCACCCTTCTTGGTCCACCCACCCCCACGCACACACTTTCTTACTCATGTGACACTGTTTCTCCATTCCTGTTCACACGCCGTGACCCACAGAGCTCATCTGTGTGCTCTCCATGACTCCTGTGACATCTCTCTCAAAAGGAAATTTTTTGATGTTCCCTGCAGTTTTTCCATGAGGAAACTCAATCAGGAAGCTGGCAGTCAGTCAGAAGTTGCTCCCACTCCCATGGCTTTTTAACCCATCATAATGAAATCTGTTCCTGTTTCAGTAAGAAATATCTCTGGAACAATGACTCAAAAGGTCATGAGTTGTCTAGTAGCCACATAATACCAACTGGAAGACTAATGCTTCTATTCTGATTTATGTTATTCTTGGAAAATCCTTATTTTTAAAAGCTCTGAATTTATCAACATTTATTTTTTCCCCTTCTTCTTTACTTTTCCACACACTGTTCATCTTTATCTGCTCTTTATCAGCCTAAGAAAATAAAGCTATCATAGTTAGTTCTTTGCCAACTGCAAATTCACAAAGCACACAAACTGATATAAACTTCAGCTTCCTAAAATTATACAGTAATCCAAATTTGTCATTTTCCATTTGTACTTTTATTATCTGCATTTTCAATAGCAAAGCAGGGTCAGATGCGGGTCTCATATTATTAGAGGTTCACTTTTGGTTCCAGTAATCATCCTTTTCAAGGCAGTGTGGGTAGAAAAAAAATCACCATATTCACACCATCCTATCCTGTAAGCTTTGCTCTTTTTGTGCGTGCTTCATCACAATAACATTTTTCCATAGGTCATGACTTAGGTTGATGAAGATGTTGTTGTCATTGTTATCTCTGTGAGGGAAGAAAAAGAGTTGTTTTCTTCAGAAGATGCTGTCTTTTGGGATCTTATTTCAATTTTTCATAGTTTTTATTCATGTTAAACCAGAATCATTGAAATTATGCAGTCTAGAAATTTGAAATCTCTCTATATAAATGCGAAAACACTCATATAGGAATCATGAAATCTCCAGAACCATAAAGCCTACAAACTTGAAATTTGGCACATATGTTCTTCTTGGCTTCTAGGTGCTTGGTAATAAAATTATTTTTTGAAACAACCATCAAAGCATTAGTATTTTGTATAATATTATTTACACGCTCTCATGCTAAGGAGTTAAACATTCTACTGCCCCTCCCTATCTGAAAACCTGGACGTGGGCATGGCCAGCGTGTGACTCATCCGGCCTGCTGGTTGGGAGTTTGGAAGGGAGCCTGAGGGAGAGAAGGGGATAAGACAGGTGGGGCTTCTGTGGGGCAAACCTGAGATAGAGAAGTGGATAGGATAGGGGAGTTTTCTGTGGGGCCAGGATGTGGGAGAGAACAGGATATTTCTTTGTTTATATAAGTCAATGGTTAGAACTCTGCTCACGAGGCCCATCTTTGATCCCTTGCTGATGTGACAAATGCTCCAACTTCCCCTGGTTGGAAAAAAACAAGAGAGAAAATGTAGTGGCTAATCAGCTTTATGTAAACTTGGAAGAAGCAGGACCCATTTCAAATTGGCTTTAAGGCTATAAGATTGTGATTGCTTTGATTGGCCTGATATAGGAATATTGTGAATTTCTTTAGATCCTTCAGCATTTTTGATATTATCAGCCATGTTATTCCTTTGGGTTGCCTAAGGGATGTGGGTTGGGTTACTGCACATTCTCTCAGGTAGATTTCAGATGGTTGTGTTTGATGGCAGTTGCCCCTCAAAACAGGAACTTTTATAAAGAGTCTATCGGGGTTTAATTCTGGTACCAATACTTTTTAAACATCTACGTGAAACACCAAGTGGGTTCATCAATGATTTTTAGTGAATTTTATAAATATTCAGATGTGTGTGTATGATATGATATATAGCATAGTAGTGCTCCAATATCTAAGGGATTGCCGCAAAGAAGAGGGAGTTAACCTATTCTGCAAAGCATCTGAAGGCAGGACAAGAAACAATGGATGGAAACTAATCAAGGAGAGAGGCAACCTAGAACTAAGGGGTAATTTCCTGAGAGTGGGAATAATTAATCAGTGGAATGACTTGCCTCCAGAAGTTGTGGGTGCTCTAATACTGAAATTTTAAAGAAGAGATTGGACTATTTGTCTGAAATGGTATGGGGTTTTCTGCTTGAGCAGGGGGTTGGACTAGAAGACCTCCATGGTCCCTTCCAACTCTGTTATTCCGTTATATATGAATAATAAATGAGAGCTGAATCCAAGAAAGTTAGAGGTATTCATTATGAGGAACTTTGATTTGGAAACAGAGAGAAATTCTTCTGTGGGTTAAATTAAATTCCTGTGGAATGAACAAGTATAGTAATAAAGGTTGAGAGTGTTTGCCCGCTGTGACTAATACAGTAAGTATTCCCATTCCCTGAAGAAAATGATCTAAAAATGACCTGCAGACTGGACTACTACAATGTACTCTATTTAGGGCTGCCTTTGTAAATAGTTGGAAGTTATATAGTTAGTTCAGAATATGGCAGACTCGTCTCTAGAACAGCTCCAGTGATTATATTACCCCTGCTCTCTAATATTGTCATTAGCTGCTCATAGCTTCCTGGGCAGGATATAAATGCTGACTGTCATGTTTAAAACCCAATGTGGCTTAGACTAAGATTAGCTAAAATAATGTTTCTTTGTATGATCCTCACTGTTTGCTCATTAGAGCTTCATCTTTGGATAACCACTCCGTGGTTAGGTGATGCCTGGGATGTCTCAGCTCTTCTCAGCATTCCTTCTTACCTATGGAAGGCTTTCTGGAGACATCAGGGTTGGGTGTGCATAAGAAGAGCAAAAAAAAAATGCTTCCCCACAACCTAGCAATGAAAGCCTTGCCCCTTTTTTAGGTGAGCCATAAACGCAAAGCATCTTTTAGAACTTTCAAACTCATACATTCCACCTGGATTCTAATGATATCAATTGCCTTTAAGATGAGATGCTTGGGTAATATAAATAGGGCTAGCACTAACAATAATACAATACAATACAATACAATACAATACAATACAATAGCAGAGTTGGAAGGGACCTTGGAAGTCTTCTAGTCCAACCCCCTGCCTATACTGTTTCAGACAAAGGGCTATCCAACATTTTCTTAAAGACTTCCAGTGTTGGGGCATTCAAAACTTCTGGAGGCAAGCTGTTCCACTAATTAATTGTTCTGTCAGGAAATTTCTCCTCCGTTCTAAGTTGCTTCTCTCCTTGATTAGTTTCCACCCATTGCTTCTTGTTCTACCCTCAGGTACCTTGAGAATAGTTTGACTCCCTCTTCTTTGTGGCAACCCCTGAGATATTGGAACACTACTATCATGTCTCCCCTAGGCCTTAATTAGACATACCCAGTTCCTGCAACCGTTCTTCCTACGTTTTAGTCTTCAGTCCCTTAATCATCTTTGTTGCTCTTCTCTGCACTCTTTCTAGAGTCTCCACATCTTTTCTACATTGTGGTGACCAAAACTGAATGCAGTATTCCAAGTATGGCCTTACTAAGGCATTATAAAGTGGTATTAACACTTCACGTGATCTATCCCTGTTTATGTAGCCTAGAACTGTGTTGGCTTTTTTGGCAGCTGCTGCACATTGCTGACTCATATTTAAATGGTTGTCCTTTAGGACTCCAAGATCCCTTTCAGAGTTACTACTATTGAGCAAGGTACAACCTATACTGTACCTGTGCATTTCTTTTTCTTGCCTAAATGTAGAACCTTACTCTTTTCACCATTGAATTTCATTTTATTAGATAGCGCCCAATGTTCAAGTTTGTCAAGATCCTTCTGTATCTTAGACCTATCTTCTGGAGTGTTGGCTATTCCTGCCAGTTTGGTGTCATCTGCAAATTTGATGAGTTCTCCATTTATTCCCTCATCCAAATCATTGATGAAGGTGTTGAAGAGTACTGGGCCTAAAATAGAGCCTTGGGGTATTCCACTGTATACTTCCCTCCATGTAGATGCAGTTCCATTGAGGACTACACGTTGAGTGCGGTTGGTCAGCCAGTTACGAATCAATCTGGTGGTGATGCTATCTAACCCACTTCTTCTATTTTATCTAGTAGTAGGTTATGGTCTACCTTATCAAATGCCTTATTGAAGTCCAAGTATCAACAGCATTTCTCTGGTCCACTAATTTTGTCACTTTGTCAAAGAATGCAGTAAGATTAGTCTGGCATGATCTGTTTTTGACACACCCATGTTGGCTTTTGGCTATTACTTTGTTTACTTCTAGGTGTTCGCAAATTCATTGCTTTTCCATTATCTTTCCTGGTATTGAGTCAGGCTGATAGGTCTATAGTTTTCTGGATCTATTTTTTTTTAAATTTTGAAGATGGGACCCACATTAGCTCTTTTCCAGTCCTCTGCAGTTCCCCGGTGCTCCAGGATCTCTGAAAGATATAGTCAGTGGTTCTGAGACCTCGTCTGCCAGTTCCTTCAGAACCTTGGGGGTGTAATCCATCCGGTCCTGGCGATTTGAACTCGTCTAGGATAGACAGGTGCTCACGTACCATTTTCTTCCCTATTTCAACTTGTGTTCCTAATCTGATTTTGTGGTGGTGTTTTTGATAGGTTGCACTGTTTTATCCCTTTGTGTAAAGACAGATGCAAAAAATGAGTTAAATAGTTCTGCTTTCTCCCTGTTGCTTGTCACCTTCTTGCCACTTTCTCCCAGCAATGGACCAATTGTTTCCTTAACTTTTTTCTTGTTTTTTACATATTGGAAACTTTTTTTGTTATTTTTTACTTTTGTGGCAAGCCTTTCTTCATTGTGAGCCTTCGCTTTCCTCACTTCATTTTTACAGGCTTGGGCTATTTGCTGATATTCTGCCTTAGTTATGTCCCCCTCTTTTCACTTTTTATACTTACCTTTTTGTCTTTCAATTTGTCAGAGTTCTTTATGCAGCCATGCTGGTTTCTTTTGGGAGCTGTTATTTTCCTTCTTCATTGATATTGTGCTAGACTGGCCTTTTATAATCCTACTTTTCAAAATTTCCCAAGCTTCTTGAGTTGTTTTCCCCTTGAAGATCATCATCCATGGAATTCTTCCAAAGCTCTCTCTAATTTATTGAAATTAGCTCTCTTAAAAGTCCAAGTCTCTAGTTTGACTTTGTTCTACTACTTGTGTCTGCATAATGTTGAATTCCAATATTGCATGATCGCTTGCCCCCAAGGTTCCTGTAGCTTCAACACCTTCTATCATTTCCTCTCTGTTAGTGAGAATTAAATCCAATATGGCTGATCCCCTTGTTCCCTTCTCTACTTTTTCGGAAGCAAAGTTGTCTGCTAGGTTTGTTAGGAACCTGTTGGATCTTCCACTTGGTGCAGAGTTTGCTTCCCAGTTGATGTCAGGGCAGTTAAAATCCCCCATTACTTTTGTGGTGTGCTTCCTACATACCTTAGTTAGCTGACTAGCAAAAAGTTCGTCTACTACTTCCTCTGCTTGGTTGGGTGGCCTGTAGTATAGACCTGTGGCAATGTCATCCCCCCCCTTTAATATTGACCCTAATGCATTCGTTATAGTTCTCATCTTAGTTGTGCTCTATTTCTGTAGAGATGTAGTTATTTCTTATATATAGTGCACTACAACTCCACCTCCTCTATGTGCCTTAATCAAGTTCGGTTATTATTCGGTTCAAAATACTTTTTATTTGCTTGTTCGTTCGTTTGTTTTTCGGACCAAGAAGACGCTCCGTCCGAATTCCTTCAATTCACTAGAAGAATGGGAATCGTAAAGTCAAAAGCTCTACATCAGAGCCTCTCCCCAGCGTCCGAGCCTATCCCGGCCCTTTCCCTTTCCCTCTTCCTCCATCTCCTGTAAGCAGACTTTGTTTTTTGCTTTCACTTCTGATTCAGTGTGACTGTGAAAGCAGTTTGCGTCGTTGCCCCACACCTCGTTTCCTCTTCCCGCCTCTCGCGGCGCAGATCCCGAAGATACGGAACTTAGCCGAATTTTCGCTTCGAAGAAGAACTGGGACTTGGGACCTTACCGAGTGGATTACAAACGATCGGTTTTCACGAAAAGCCAAGCTTTTAGGAACCAACCGAGGGAAAGGACCTCTCTGGCGTAAAAGGTACGGAAGGGGTGGGAACAATATTAACAACGGAGGGAGGGTGAGAGCCGATGAGTAGAGGTAATCGGCGAAATATCCAAGAAATTCCGGAGTTAAGCAATAGGGTGAAAAACGACAACAGATCCGGACTGCTGTACAAATTACTATTATTATTATTATTTTAATAAAATCGGTCTATATGTATGTGGGGGGTGGGGGTGTCCAGCTAACAGAGTAATGGAAATTCGTGAAAACGCACACGACGTGAGAACACCCAGAGGGGGTTAAATCCCGCGTGGGACCTAGCAGTCCCGTTACCCCTTGGATTATACCCTGAACCCAAGACAGTTGAATTCATAATATATACTTGTTATGGATTCGAATCCTAGCCTGTGTGACCATGCAGTTAAAGTGATAGGCGCTCGCACACACCCCGATCTAAGTGACGGATTTCGGAAGAGTTTACCGGTTTGTGGCTTTGGCTGATTTCACTTTAATACCCATACTTACTCATAAATAATCCCTCGAATTCTGTAATTATGATTCGTGCATACCATTTGCATTGTGCGTAATATGTTGTTCTTGGCATCTGCATCATTAGGAGTGTGAAAGTTCATTTCTGTGCACAATTGTTTTGGTTTTACAGAAATGACAAGTGTGAAGGCCAGTACAAATTAATCCAAAAATCTAGTTGCAATATATGTGGGGTCCTTCTTGGCTAGCTGCCACCCGCAGGCAGGACAAAAGCATTATTTGTAAGAGGGATGTTTCCTCAATGCATTCCTACAATTTGTTCAGAAGAAGCATGAATTCTCTCTGGGGTATACCTAATTTACATTAAGAAATTTTGATTAAAAATAGGTCCTTGTATATACTTTCTCAGTTTGACAGGGCAACAGCAAGGTAAAGTGAGATAATGATTAATTCTGTGAATCCTATGTCAGATAGACCATGAAGATTCGTGGAAAAAATAGGGTTTTAATTAAAAATGGGTGATAAAGATGACTTTTTTTCACTATAACATTAGAGTGGTAGATTATTTGCATTGGCAAAGATTGAGCTATGTCAATCTCTCTCTGTGTTGTGTCTTCCGTATTAGAGTACAACTCTCAGAATTTTGAACTAGAATTTATGTATATGACTTTGAATTCTTTACAATTTCACATAAGACACTTCTAATATAATATGAGAAATAGAAAAATATTACTTCTTACTTCGTAAAGTGTCTTTATTTTATTGTGTCCTTTGATTCTCCCCTTTTGTTCTTTTAATACAAATTATTGGGAAAATATGGTAATGGCTGTGAATTTAGTTACAAAAAAATATCAGTTTTAGTGTAAGTATTTATATTGTTTTAATGTGTATTTAATTCATTTGGAAATAGCTTATGGTATAAGTATCACAATATATATTATTGAATATACCATGACTGAAAATGATACATTAATAAAACCGATCTTAGAAAAATGTTCTTGTTGCTTTTCACAGCCTTTTCCTTTCCTATAGCAAATATGTCAGTGACATTTTTAAACATTTTTATTACAAAAATGTATATGCTGTGGCATGTAATTAGGTTCCATCAAATTGCCTTCTTGTATCACATTTAAACAAATTATTAAATTATGCATCAAAATTGTCTAATTGAAATGAGAAGTTTATGGGCATTGACAATGCCCATAATGAAATGTCTCCAAGCAAGCAACCTAGCTCAGATCGCACCAAGGATTCTATAGTTATTGGTCATTTTCCATCAAGATCTGTATCAAATTTAGCATTCTTTTCTGGGGGAAAAAAGTTATACAATTTAGGGAGAACGGTGAAATTGGCTGTGTCTAAATTCAGAATATTTTTCCCAATTAAATATGATATTCCATATGGTCATAATACTTAATATATGTTTTAGCAGTTGAACTGTCATTTATTTATGGAGTAGTAAATTATGGAGTAGTAAAAATAATTGAATTCATTTTTGAGAAAGCAGAAATAAGATTACTTCAGTAGATCCTCGCGATTCCTGCACAGAACTGTTTTAATGTTGGTTGAGCTACAATTTTGTTAATGGTGGTTTCTCAAATGAAGTTGGTTGAGTTACACCTAGCACTAAAACATAAGCCACAGTTTACCAGTCACGGTAGATATATTATCATATTACAGTAATCACATAAGTAAATCACATTATGATGTGAGAATTCAACTAGAAAGTCAAGATATTTTGGCAGATAATTTACACTGATTCCTCAACTTACAGTTTTAATTTTAGTTTATATATTGATCATATTTGTATAGCCATCACTCTCACATAATGATTCTGGGTGGTGAACATAATGAAAGCAGTCCAAATACATAAAGATGTATTTATTTAACAGCTTTAAATTAAAATAAAAACAAGACCAAATAAAATGCTGAAAAAGCCTATAAGCGAGTGCATTCAATTAACTATCATACAGCCATCTAGCAAGTTCTTCTCTGCCAAGGGATCCCCAAATCAGGTGACATAATCATGTTCTGAAAGGCCAATAGGGTCAGGGCCAGTGTCATCTTCATAATAATATTTCACAGGACAGAGGCCATGGTAGAAAAGGCTCATTTGTCCCAGGTTCCACATGATAAAATTCCCTGGCTGATGGGACTTTCAACATGCTGTCCTGCCAGACATGATGTAACTGTGGAGGAGCGGTCCATCCAATAACCTGGTCCCATGCCATATATGGCTTTAATTGGACCCCAAAGCAAAGTGGCAGTTGACTTAGCTTGCAAAGCAGAGGTGTAACATGTTCAATCCTTGGAGCACACATAACTGCCCACATGTCTGCATTTTGCACTAGTTGAATCTTTCCCAGTCGTAAGGATTTATGATTCAAATAAATAGATAATAAAGTTATTCTCCAATAAGAGGTTTCTGGACACGGTTTCTTTGTACAACTTATTATATGTCATTTATCCATTCCTAAATTTTCTGGAGATTATAGTTTCAGAAAGTTGTTGGTTTTCTTAGTAACAAGATTATTTATTTTTGCGCCGTGCACATCTAGTTCTGTCAGCAAAACCATCAATGCATGAGATAAACTATTCAGTGCCAAATATGCTGGAGCATCTCTAGGTCACCAGACAGCCTCTATCTGAAGTTCTTTAGCAAAGGGGAATTCACCAAGTCTTAGGGAATTCCGTGCCCTTGATATGTATAGTGTTTCTTAATGTCTAATCTGAACCTCTTCCTTTGTAATTCTGGTCATGTCACCCGAGACAATTGAGAATGAGTTCATTACCTGCTCTGAGTGGCAGTCCTGATATTTGAAAACTGCTATTGTATCTTGCCTTGGTTGTCTTTCCTACAAGTTAAACACACCAGATCCTTTAATCTTTCCTCACTAGGCTTTGTTTCCATAGTGCCTGTCCTCGTCTCCCACCTTTGATAGCATTTTTCTGAATTTGCTTTAGTATGTTAATGTCCTTCTTGAATGCTGATGCTGAACAGAGTATCTTAGGACAATTGCTTCCCATGTTATGGATTCTAACTCCTGTTAGTGTATCCCTAATAATATTTGCTCTTTTAATAGCTCCCATATACTGATGGCTAATATTTCGTTGTGATCAATAATGTCATCCAGTTTCCTTTTACATGTACTATTTCCTGGTCTAGGCCTCAGCTCAGTACTCCTTGGAAGCCTCTTTCAAAGTGCTAATTGGATACTTAATTAACTTCTATGCCAGACAAAAATCAACTATGTGCAGATGGCAATCTGCATTGTTGATTCTTTTCTCCGACATTAATTTATTGCCAAAGGAAACATAAGATCAGAACTTTTTTTGTGATTTGTAAATAGAGGGTTGGTTTGTCACAGATCCACCACTTCCTTCAGCTCTAAAAACGAAACACATGCAAGAAATAAGAATAGAGATCTAAGACATGTTGGCTTATTCAATTAATTGGGACGTGAAAAGCATAGAGATCATTGGTAGAGCCATGATATTCAGTAAGACTACAAAAAGGAGAAGGAAGGGGAGAGAAAAGAAAACTTCGTTTGGTGTCCCTAGATCAAAAATAGTTGTTCTGTATGTATCTGTGCATGTTTAATTTTAGCGTCCTGTGGTTTCATGACAATTATTTTGAAGAGATGAAAATGGGTTGTTATAGAAGAATCCTTCTACTGCATTCAGTATTGACAAGGAGGAGTAGGATCATGTTCATGAGGAATCCTGCATATGTGCCGCCCACAATCAATATTTTCTTTTACAAATACAAGTCCAGGAAAAAGCATAGCTACCATGCATATTAGACTGGTAGTACAGTGGAGCAATTCTTCCGGTGTTTGGTGCATACTGGGTGGGAAAGTTACCTGTGCATGTAGACTTTGTTTCCTGTTGAACTCAAAGATAACAGATGCTAGGGCTATGCTTTAATAGAGAATAAGCTTCCTTGCAATAAGCTTCTAGCTATTGCTGAAATACTATACATGGCAGCTCTGTACAATGGTAAAGAACAAAATGTCTTGGACCAGTTCTGGATCTTTTGGCTCTTTCACTTCCAATCAAAGAATGACAGTAGAATAAAAATGGATCTTTTTTGTGATATGTGCCAGGAAGCCATGACAACTTTCTGTGGATATAGTTGCAGATATTTATAAAACTTAATCTATATTATAATGTCCTCAAAAAGTTAATTTCAGGATGCTAGAATACAATATGCTCTTTATATGAAGAGGACATAGAATCTTAGGACCTCAGAGGTCTTCTAGTCTAACTCCCTGCTCAAGGCAGGGGACCTTATACCATCCTGGCGAAATGGTTGTCCAGCCTATTTTTGAAAAACTCCAATAATCAAGCACCCACAACTCTAGGAGGCAAGCTATTCCATAGATTAATTGTTCAGTCAGAAAATTTCTCCTTCTCGGTTCTTCTTACTACTTGGTTTGGCATGTTGTAACCAGAGTTATGCAGTCATTATCATGTTAGTCACAGTGCTGGGATTCAATTTTTTTTACTACCGGTTCTGTGGGTGTGGCTTTGTGGGTGTGGCAGGGAAAGGATACTGCAAAATTCCCACACTCAAAATTCCCACTACTGGTTCTTGAGAACCTGTCAGAACTGACTGAATATCACCTCTGGTTAGTCAATCATTTTAAAGAAAAATATCTTGATTTCTGTCTTCCGCTCAACTTATTTTATTTGTAATGGTTGAGGTATAACACTCATTGTGATTTCCAAGCCATGACTTATGGCTTTATTCAGTTTGTGAACTCAATTGTTGCCACCTTTTTAATAAGCTATAGTAAAAATAAAATTTCAGCGCACACACATTCCAAGACCCCACTAAGATTTCATTGTCAGATGGTTGGCAATATACTGTACATAGCAGTGAGTGAAACAATAATGTCAAAGTGATATTATTTTCTGAATGCCACAATTACATACATTGGTCACAATGTCTCATGTAAGAACATTACTTATGGCATTTGTATGATGACATGAGCGTATACATGTTATAATTCCCTCTCTCCTTAGATAACCGTATGAATAGGTGTCACTTCACCCAGTTCAAAATGGGATCTCTTTGCGTGTCCTGCTGACCCACTTCTGCCCATACTTTGCTGTTGACACCATGGTTGAAGGACTCAATTAAAGGACGAACACGCTGCATACGGACAAATTCAGTAAAACTCAAGTAACAAACTCTACAAAAACTTCCTACAAACTTATTGTAACTTGAGTTACTTAATCACTTATCCTCCCACCCCAAAGAAACAAGGATTGCCCAATATTTATTCTCAACTATGCCTCTGCAATATGAGCATTTCTCAGCAAATATTTTGCTAACATAAGTGGGGTGATGAAATAAGCTGCTCTGCAGAGATATGCATCCTGTTAGAAGAATAAGGGAGGAGAAAGTTGGCTTCTGAATGGAATCCAATTGCAGATGAGTTCCAAATTTTCAAAATTCAAGGTCTCTTCTCCTCTGAATGTTTGCATGATCCAGGACAGAGGTGGTATTCAGCATATTCTGAATTCTAGAGAACCGGTAGCGGAAATTTTGAGTAGTTTGGAGAACCAGTAAATGCCACCTCTGAATGTCCTGGCCCCCATCTATTCTCTGCCTCCGAAGTCCCAGCTGATCAGGAGGGAATGGAGATTTTGCAGTATCCTTCCCCTGCCATGCCCACCAAATTATGCCCACCAAGCCATGTTACGCCCACCAAGCCATGCCGACAGAACCGGGAGTAAAAAAATTAGAATCCCACCACTGATCCAGGACTACCATACTTTTCCTCCTATCAAAAATAGATCACCTTTTGTATTTCAGTGGATCCAGGTGAAAAACAAAGCAGTAGTAATTGATTTTTGCTTGTGTTGCTCTATAGTGGCCCCAAAAATCTTTGTGGGTTCTTCTTTTAAAGCTTCTTAGTCTGGTAACCATTTTCTCATGGTAACAAATCCTATATATAAACTGAGTCCTTCTCAACACTATTATGAATCAGACTTTTCTCACTTCCCTTTAGCATTTAAGGTCTTAAAATGTATTTGCTGTTGGCAAAATTAAGCGAAAAAATTATGCTTGTACCCTCTAGCAAACAACCTGTGGGCTATAGGGACATCAGAAACAGGCTATGGTTGCTAGACATTTTATGTTTTACAAGAAATTTCCAGGTTTTTATTTTGCCCGTTTCTTTGCGAAATACGAACTGTTCACTTATTTCATAATAATGTGTATCTTTTTTCCTGTGCACCGCTTGGAGAGTCCAAGTGACGGGTTAAATCAGTCTGGTTGCTCTGGGACTGAGGAATCTTTTTCTTGGCCATGCCTCCTGGTGTTACTTGGCACCAGAATTTTTTCTCAGTCTGCCCGTTCAGGACTTATATTTGTGAGCTCCAGTGTAAGTTATCTAGGCTTGGACTCTCCTAGTTTTTTTCCCTTTCTTTTTTCTTAATTTGTTCTTTCCCATAGCTAACAGTTTAATTGTCTCCCCTTTTTGCTTCACGTCGTTTGAATTCTCCTAGAGACTCGGAGGTAGGCGTGGTGGTGGTGGGTGCTCCGCTTGCTGTGCCGCCTTTGGATGGCAGTGGAGAGCTGCCGCATTTGCTGCCGGCGTTCCCCTTTTAGTTGGAATTTGTTGTTTTTGCATTTTTCTCGCCCTTTGGAGGGCATAGCCGGCTGCATGAGCTTCAAGCTAAACTACTGGCAGGAGACACTCATCTTCGCCAGGACATAACTAAAATTATTGCAGCGTCCCAGTATTCGACTGATGCCTCCCTTAACGCGGCCAAATTTGCCTCTAGGGCATTAGCATCCAACGTGACCTCCCGCCACCTCCTCTGGCTCCGTCACTGCCAGGCGGACCAGAAGAATAAATGGAAATTGGCGCCTGCCCCGTTTAAGGGGTCCAAATTATTTGGGGAGGTCTTAGACCCCTTCTTGATTGAATCCAAAGATAAACGTAAAGTTCTGCCCACCCTGAACAAGAAACAGGATTCTAAACCCTCTCCCTATTTCAAGAGGCAGTCCTTTCGTTCCAGTGAGTCCGCACGATCCTCTTTTGCTCCCTCAAACAGACCAACTGGTCAGTCGGGAGATAGGTCCCATGACAGGCAGTCCTTTCGGGACAGGGGTAGGCAGCAGTTCAACTACTGCAGGTCCAACCACAGAGGGGCCTCTAACAGGCCCTTCCGCAAGTCCAAGTGACCATCAATGCTCCCCTCCCATTGGGGGCTGACTCTGGCTGTTCGCTCCCCAATGGGCACTGATCACAGAGGACGCCTGGATCCTTCAGATGGTCAGGGAGGGGCTGTCCTTGGAGTTTCTCTCCCAACCCCCTTGGAAGTTCATCCGCTGTCCAACCCCCTCTTGCCCACTGAAGAGGGAACTCATGACCCAGGAAATTCACCATCTCCTGGAGATCAATGCTGTGGAACAAGTTCCACCCAACCAGGAAGGGAGGGATTTTATTCCATTCTCTTCCTGGTGCCCAAGAACTCAGGGGGGTGGAGAGCCATCTTGGATCTCAACAACCTCAACCATCACATTGCATACAGGAGGTTCAAGATGCAATCCCTGCAGATTATCCTAGCGGGGATTCGCCAGGGGGACCTCCTCACGTCCATCGACTTGAAGGAGGCTTATCTACACATTCCCATTCGGCCACAACACCGAAGGTTCTGCGGTTTTTCTATGCGGGCCAACGCTATCAGTACGGGGCCCTTCCATTCGGCTGTCAACTTAGGCTTTCTTTTACTGATTCATCACGCTTCCAGACCATCTCAAAATTCTGGCGCCAAGTAACACCAGGAGGCGTGGCCAAGGAAAAAGATTCCTCAGTCCCAGGGCAATCAAACTGATTTAACCTGTCACTTGGATTCTCCTGCAGTGCACAGAAAAGGACCCTTCAGGTAAGCCAATGGTCATTCTGCTCTGGGTTTGTACACACTCTTAAATATTTTCCCAACTCTTGATGGGAGAGAAAATAGCAGGAAATCAACAGTGAACTGTCAATCAGTTAGCTGTTACTGTCTTGTTTGAACTATATAGCTTTTGATGGTAGCTGAAAAATTCATACAAAGCTCTGTTGTATTAAAAGATGGACTTTGATATGATTCAGCAAAACATGACCCTTCTATTACAGTGTTAAAGAAGAGTGTCAGTACACTTGGAAACCTTTAGCCCAGTGATAAACTTGATTGTTGCCTTGATTCTTGGGATAATCTGAGTAGACATTATTTTGTAGAAGTGTGTGAGGCATAGGAATCTACTTTTTTTTTTTAAACAAAGCTCAAATTATGTGAATTATGTCAAATTATAGAAATTAGGTGCTTGGATATAAACAAGATCTGGCTCAGAGATGTCAGTGTTACCAAAAAGGAAGGGAAACAGATGAATCCTGCCCATTTCAGATGTCAGGATGTTATATCCAATAAAGCATGCAAAGTAGGTCAAAAGTTGAAATCATTCTCAAACTGGGTTGCCTCTACAGCTACTCAGCTTGTTAAAATACACATATCCATACATCATACAACACCAAACCATTCTGGACTGAATTATTCTAAATATTTACTTTGTTAGTTAGTCTTAGATCATAATAACAACTAACTAATGAACTTCATTAATTAGCTCAGTTTATTATTATGGACTAACATCTTTTTATTTGGCTTATTAATAATTAAAAACAATAGTCACACATTTGCTAATCAGCATAAAAGATAAAGGTAAAGGTTCCCCTCGCACATATGTGCTAATCGTACCCGACTCTAGGGGGCAGTGCTCATCTCAGTTTAAAAGCCGAAGAGCTAGCACTGTCCGAAGGCATCTCTGTGGCCATGTGGCTGGCAGGACTAAACGCCGAAGGGTCACAGAACCTACTCACCAAAGGTGGTCCCTATTTTTCTACTTGCATTTTTTACTTGCTTTTGAACTAGTAGGTTGGCAGAAGCTGGGACAAGTAATGGGAGCTCAATTTGTTACACGGCACTAGGGATTTGAACCACCAAACTTTCTCATTGACAAGCTCAGAATCTTGGCCTCTGAGCCACCGCGTTCCTCAATCAGCATAAAACAGATGACCAAGACAGTTCATAAGTATTTTGAGAAGTAAATCAGTGCTCCAGGGTCCATCGCTTAAGTCATACAAAATATCTGATTCGTAATTCATGTCAAGGATCATCTATTGTGCTAAGCCAAGTTCTGGTTTGTTTGGGTTGACTCAGTGTATGAACTTGTGATGGGTGCAAATCCTACCAGCATTGTGTGATGTTGAAGAAAGCCAGTGGGAAGTCAAACATTGATAGCATTGGACAGAAAACTACCAGGAAACCCAGGACTATAAACTAGATGGGGAATTTAAAAATATTAAAAGAAGACAATGGGAAACAACTTCTGCTTTGCTGCCCAAAATCCAATATGTATTAACTCATAGAAGTTGAGTTTTTTCACCCACTTTTCCACTTGTAAATGGGCTACAGGACTTCCTCCAATCCTAAACTTTTATTCAAGACTGCTTTTACATTGTAGGAAAAGCCAGATAAATAAATAAATACATTTGCACTGCAGCTTCCCATATTTTGAAGCTGTAACCAAATTGAGTCAGGAAGATTTGCATGGAATACACATTGCACTATTTGATGCAAAGAGGTGATAGCAGGATAACAACATTAAGAGAAAAGCCAACTCAGTCTTGACTATGGTGTTTTTATTTCCCCCTGTGCTATAGTGCAGGGGCCCCCAACCTTTTGGGCACCAGGGGCCGGTTCCATGGAGAGAGGTTTTTCCACCGTCCAGAGGGGATGTGGTTTCGTGTGCTACCTGCATCCTGCAGATGGGGCTTTGCTTGTTTCCGCAGCCTGGTTTCTGCCATGTCATGGACCGGTGCCAGTCCATGACTGGGAATTGGGGGCCCTGCTTTAGTGGGATCAGAAAAAATATTATTGGGCTAACTAGAAGTATATAAGTAAATATTGAGATTGGGGATAAGACTCTGGTGTTATGTATTAATTATGCAAAAGAATGATTTCCTAAGGGCTAGAAAAATATCTAACAATATTTTAGCTGCCAAAATGTTTGGTTCCAAACAAATGTTGGTGTAGCTGTTCCTATCTGACCACCAGCCTGTCTCTCGTGTAAGGCTTAGCAGCTTTGCTTGGTTTCCACAGAGGAACTGAAAAAAGAGAAGGTTATTTTAATAGTGTTAGCCAGTTGCTTGGTGACTTTAATTTCTTAAATAGTTTTTTTCAGAGCCATTCCCATAATGACCTGTTATTACTCCAAATGCATTAATATTTTGGTTTAATCTTTGGAAGGGTAGTGAGTATAGTTTTCTGTTGTTAAATTTGGTCTTGGTTTTAAGTGGATACTTAAACATGTATATTGAATTTTATTATATAATTTGTGCATTTTATGTTTTGTTATGTTTGGAGAGCCATTTTGGTGTAGTGGCCAATTTGGCCCCAGACTAGAGACCAGGACTTCTAGTCCCACCTTAGGCACTAAGCCATTTGGATGACCCTCCACCAGTCACTCCGTCTCAGGTTCTGAAGTTTCTCTGAAGTTTAAGGAACTAGTCTGGGCAGTCATCAGGAGTCAACACTGACTTGAAGACACACATTTTCTTCCCCCTCTCCCCACTATATTAGATCCATCCTTATCAGTTTTACTGGACAACACAATAAGAAAATAAATAATTTACTTATTAAGTGATAATGAATAAATATTAAAAATAGGGTACCACTCATGGGTGGGCTGCTACAGGTTCTCCCAGGTTCAGGAGAACCTATAGCTAATGTTATGGCTGGTTTGGAGAACCTCCAAATCTCACCCCTGGGTGGCCCTGCTTCGCCCATCCCTCCTCTCCCAGGATTCTCCACATGGCCCATTTTGGATGCCAGGTAAGTGTAGGCCTGCACGGAGGCTCAGGGAGGGTGAAAATGAGGCTCCTGGAAGTTCTGAAAGGCTAGAAAGGGACCCATTTCCAGCCTTCAGAGGGCCTCCAGAGTGTGGGAGAAGCAATTTTTGCCCTCCTAGAGACTTGAGGAAAGCCTCTGGATCCTGGGGAAGGTGAAAGTGCTCCCCCCCGCAATGGTGCAGGAGGCTGACTAGGCCACGCCCATCATCGCCACGCCCACCCAGCAACCGGGCAGAGAACCCATTGCTGAAATTTTTGAAGCCCACCTCTGGTACCACTCCTTTTCTAAATAATCTCTCTTGCTGTTCTAACATGCTTCCAGATGCCTGAAACACTAACAAATAAAGTTTCAAGTTAAAAAGGCAGATGGGAATGTTATGTGTGTGAACAACTCGGAACAATGGCAAAATCAAAGATATTGCGTAAATGCTGATGACTTCATACAGTATAAGGTAAGCTCAGGTAATTGTGGCTTGGCATCACCTCATGGAACTAGTTACCTTTTTTAAAATTCTTGGATGGAAAGAGTGGGTAGAGGACATTCATTGTTGTCTTGCCTTTCTGGAAGTTGAGATACTTTCCATGAATTTTCAGGAAATTGTGTAATATCATGTGGTCACTTTGCTCAAAGTTGGGCCTGAGTCTTTCAAGTGATTTCAGCAGGGCAATGAGTTCAAAATCTTCCGATACAGGCCACATGATATTCAATAGCATTTCTTGAAATAGCATGTCCTTTTATCCTTTTTAGTAGCAGCTGTCTGGTTTATGAAGAAGCACAAATTAGCTCTTTGGAGCTGTTTCGCCTTTCTTCTGTGAAAGAAAATCACCGGTAAGTTCCTAAATTGGATTTCTGTTGGATTTCACTTCTTCTGGAAGGAAAGCAAGCATAAGAAATTAGTGGTGACGTTTGTGATATTATTAATTTACAGGTATATAAGTAGAGCAGAAGTGGAGTCACAGAGGAGTCTACTAGGCATGATTGCATTATGTTTGAGATGGGTGGCTGTACAAATTCAATAAACAAATGGATAGATAAATACACTCTAGATATGTTTCCAGAGTGAAATTTTGCATTGTTAGTATCTCTTCAATCAACTTACTGCTCTCTGTAATTTGGAACAATATTAAAACATTCTTCACAATCTGGGTGTTCGACAATGATTTGTTTTAATATTGGCTTGTTGAAAAAAACCACAGTAGCTGGGTTCATGCATTGTACCAAGCCAAAAAACATGATGCCTAAATTCCCAAAATATGCTAAACCAAAATCTAACAAAACATATGTGAGAACCAGCTATTCATACGTAATTATACCTAACTTCAAGACTTTTTACTCACCAATTACTCAAAGCAATAAATCAGGGGTATCAAACTCACAGGCCAGGGGCTGGATGCCTCACCTGCTGGCCATGCCCACCCCCAGTATAGTGAAGGGGGGAAAGTTGTGATACATCACATGATGACAACATGAAGATGTGAGTTTGACACCCCTGCAATAGATGTTCAAGTATCTATTGAAGTAATTGAATTATATACTATCAGAGACTATCTGGATAGCTGAGGCTGATGGGTATTAAAGTCTACAAAATTCTAGAGTCACTATCCTAATTAAAGATATACCACCCATCCTAATGAAAGACAGGCTCAGTTAATAGCATCTGTATTTTTTTATGTAATCAGCATCAAAATAATGTGGTTTATAGATATGGAAGCCTCAATTGCACTTGCCTTTTAATTCATTAACCTAAGTTACACTCTCACTTCTTAGGAGAAAGCCTCATTGATATTTATGGGGATTACACGGGTTCTGAGTAAAATGGTTTGTATCAAGTATTCCAGCTCAATCTTCTTCAACTAGGCATCCTCCAGAGGTAGTAGAATACAGTTCTCTCTTCAACAACTGGAAGAGGCGAAGTGGGAAAGACTTCTTGGTTTGCTGTTTCTCATTGGGAGACAGAGTTTTCGCTTCAGCTTTCTTCTTGATGGACAAATGTTATAGCAATTTTGTGTTGAACTAGATCCCACTTCTTGAAATTAGGAGGAGGAGAGTTAACGGCATGAATCCTTTTGGAGTAAATATTTGGAGAAAGGTTCCTAAAATAGATGGGAAGGACAGATTCTGTGATTGGATAGTCTGAAGAAAAATTCTTCTTAAATCCAACAAAATAGCTCAGTGGGAAACATGTTGAAAGACACGTATACAGTAAACTTGGGGTTAAGATTTGCTCCATCAGATAGGAACAAAAAGCTGTTTTTTTTCCCTGAATGTGCTTTTGATTTAGTGGAGGTCCTAATCTTGTTCCAAGATTTTGTGATTAAGTTAATGACAATTTAGCTGTCATTAATCTACAGATTCGCTTCACAGTCCATAGTTTGCTAGGTTATGATTACTTTAATCAGGGTTATTAAACCCACTGGCACCAGATAGGTTCAGACATTGATTGCGCTGACTCGTAAACTATGTTTGTTGAACCACAAGTTTAAACTTCATCTTACAGAGCATGTTAAGGCAAAGCCACATTAAGAGATAGCAGACTAAATGTAACCAGCTGATAAAGAGAGCTTCTAAGCCAGAAATTAGGGGGGAATATACACAGTTTCCTATATTATTATGGTGGTAATAGTTGTTGCACATCAGCCAGGTGCTTAGGCTGAATTTGGCATTTTATCCATCTGAGACCCTGCCAAGGACATGGGATAGGCAGTTGTTGTTTGAAGTAAAGTTGTTCTAAGTAAAGCTGCCTTTTGCAATTGATTGATGGTGATTTTGCCAGTGCTGAAGATGTTCAGGTGGTGCTCCAGATGCTTTGAGTTTGCATCCAAGTGGCTTTATTACTATTGGTACTATCTTTGTTTTGCCCCAATCGGTCTTCTACTTGTATTTGCAGACTTTATCCTTTCCAACTCTGTTATTCTATTCTATTTGAATCGATTCAATTTGATTCAATTCTATGTGTTAACTGTATTGATTGTATTTCCTCCACTGAGTTTGGGTTTTAAGTGAATACATCACTTTCATGATGTATTCACTTCTAACCTTCTTCAACATGCTTGATAGTGTTAGCTTGAAGGATGACAAGGTATTTGTAGTGATTGTCTTCATCAGATTCTTGATGTTATTTCCACAGGGCATCTTCTTCCCTTCAGTTTTTCACTACTTTCCCCGTGTTGATTGTAAGAGTAACATATTTGTCCCATTCAAATTCCATTGCACTTTCTTGGCTGTATACACAATGCCGAAGCAATAGCAGTTAGCAGTTAGACTTATATACCGCTTCATAGGGCTTTCAGCCCTCTCTAAGCGGTTTACAGAGTCGGCATATTGCCCCCAACAACAATCTGGGTCCTCATTTTACCCACCTCGGAAGAATGGAAGGCTGAGTCAACCCTGAGCCGGTGAGATTTGAACCGCAGAACTGCAGAACTGCAGTCAGCTGAAGTGGCCTGCAGTACCGCACCCTAACCACTGCACCACCTGAAGCAGTTCTACTTCAGATGGTGTTTTTCCGTATAGCTCCAGAGCATTCATATAAAGGAGGTAGAATAGTGTGGTGGAATTTTGGATGTTGGATAGCTATGGTCTGATTTGCTCAATATTGTTGACAGAGATATCAGTGCAATGACAAACATTAGAGGTAGTTGTGAGTCTTCATCAATGATTCCTGTTTTGATATTAACCTCTCCCAGTATTACCATTGATTGGCAACTGTGTCCTCCATTATACCATTGATATTTGTCCAATTCAAAACATATATTACAATTAAAATTTAAAAAACTTTTAAAAATAATAAAAACCGTAAAAACCATTAAAACAATAAAAAACAGTTAAAACATTAAAACGTCTAAGTACATATAAAAGCACAATATCTGGCCTTTTAACAATATAGCCTGGTGACAAAGCCCTTGGAACATGTAGCCAATCTTCAGTTTTACTTCTATGCAATATTTTGTTAAATGTATTGATGATAAATGGGTTTAGACCAGTCAGATATTTCAACCAAAACTTAGGTCATTTATCTTCACCTGATGCTAACCAATTCTTGATCTTCCCTGACCTTTTCTCCATCATTTCTGCTGGTATTACAAGTTCTTTCATTTTGAGTGGCTCGGGAGGCTGTGAGTTTGATCCTAGGTAGAGGCAGATATTTCTCTCTCTGGGCACGATGAGAATATATCAGCTGAATATAACGCCACATTGGTGGCATGAAGGGTGTCTGGCCAGTAAACACTCAGTTCCATTCAGTTGCCCAGACTCCATCCCGCAAGGGATTGAGGTCGTTAAAAGGAAATTACAAGTTCTTTCATTTCAATTTCTTTTTTTACTCTTATATTTTTTTAATGCAAGCTGCATTTGGTTACCCCATAGTTGTGCATTGCAGTTTTTCTTTTGTTGACTGGTTCACCGCAGTCTCTCCATTGATGGATTGGTAGAAATGTTTCTGATTGGAATGAAATTGGAGATTCTGCCTGATAATGCATAATTCGAGCTTTGTATGTGTTGAATTTCATGGCTTCAGGTGTAATTTGTTACTTTTATTTCCAGTACTTTCAATTCTGCTCCGGTGAAACCTTTTATTTTGTATTATAAGTCAGGGTTGATCTGCAGTCTTCTTTTCTATCATTTCTAGAACTGGTTATTCTGATTGGTGCATTCTTTTCAGACATCCTCTTGTTGGACTTGATTTGTAATGGCAGATCGTTATTTCTTTGTTTCCAATCTTTGTATATTTTGCAACTCATCAAAAACATTCCTTCTAAAATAGTTCAGCAGTTGCTGGTCCCAGATGTTCAAGCCACCGTCCTGAGTCCTGTAGCCCATTTCTCATCAGATGTTCAAGAACTCCAACACCTAGTACGATTCTACTCAACCCAAGTAACAACTTATCTAGTACAGCTTTCTGTAAATTATGTTTCACCATATTTTTTATGTGAGAGATACTCTTCATCTGGTTCCTCTTATAAAATATATTCAATATAGTTGAATGGTCACAGGTGGGAATGAACACCTCACTAGGTTTTGGATGCTTCTGAATTGAAAGGATTAGGCAGCTATAAGCTGTTGCCTAGGGAGTGCCCGAAAGTTTTTCCAACACACATTCTTCCGGGAGGCTCCTTCCATGTCCTTTATGTCCTGATCAGTATACACTTGTGGATCATGTTATGACACCATGGCAGAACACAATTACGGTTACTAGTTTCTGGGAAAGATCTGTTTAAATTGAATATATTTTGATTTGAATTTTTATCTCAAATTTTATGTTGTATACTATGCCTTATTTTAATTGTCACGCTTTTGACATGAACAAATAAATATAGTTGGTATGGCTCTCATCTTTCTCAGAATGCACAAACATCACAACCACACCAAGATAGTGTCTCGCTGTTGTTGTTGTTTTTGTTGTTGTTGTTGTTATTGCGTGGTTAATCTTTGGTGAGATTCACAGCCTTTGGGGCTGGTTGGTAGTTCAACAGCTGGAGTCCTAACCAAGGACCTAGGAACTATTAAGGTAACGTTGGAATATATAATTATTCCAAGTAGGGTGATTTTTTGTAGAATCAGAATGTTCAAGTCTGATAAATTTAAAATTTCCAAATAGCGAGGTAGCCCTTTGGGTATTGCTCCAAGGGCTATAATTACAATTGGGACAACACACAATTTCTTTTTCCACAATCGCTCAACTTCAATTTGCAAGTACTTTGTGATTTTTTTCTTGCTGTTAATCTTCAATTTGTGCATCTCCAGTTACTGCAATGTCAATGAACCATACTTTTTTCTTTTCAATTATTGTTATGTCAGGTGTGTTGTGGGCCAAGTGCCTGTCAGTCTGGATTCTGAAGTCCCACAAGATCTTGACTTTCTCATTCTCTAAAACCTTCTGAACCTAATGGTCCAGTGGTTTTTGCTGTACTCAAATCCAAACTTTTGGCACAATTTCCAGTGAATGATCTTAGCAATGCGGTCATGGCGTTGTAGGTAGTCAGTTTGTGAAATTTTGCTGCACCCACTGATCAAGTAGTCAACTGTCTCATCATTCTCATTACAGAGGCGACATTTGCTGTTGGTGGTAACATGTTGAATTTTGGCCTTCATGCAGTTTATGGCTTAAGGCTTGTTCTTGAGCTGCTAAATTAAAGCCTTCCGTTTCTTTTTTCAGTGCTCCTGATCTTAACCAATTCCAAGTTAGCTTTTGGTCAGCTTTGCCTTCAATACTTTTCAAGTATTGGCTATGCATAGCTTGTTTTTTTCAATTTTCAGCTCGCTTCTCAATTACTTCTTTTTTATATTCAGCTTTTGACTTAGTTGTCTTTAAAAGGCCTCCTTTATTTACTTCCTTACAAACTGTATTGGTTCTTCACTTTTCTGGATGTAATCATTCAAGCTGTGTTTTTCTTCTTCCACAGTCTGTTTTACTTGTAGGAGTCCTCGACCACCCTCTGCTCTTGGTAGATGATGATATTATTATTATCACAACAACAGAATTGTATCACAGCGGCCAGTTGTTCCACCGGATTTAGCATTGATTACTAGTCGGGCCCCACCCAGGGGCCTAGGGCGTCGTAACGTATTTTCGTAATATGCGTGCAGATCCAAGCAGTGCGGCTTTTTGCATTTGACTGATGGTGATTTTGTCAATTTTTAACTGTTTTAAATGTAATTCCAGTGCTTTTGGAATAGCACCCAGTGTGCCAATTACCACTGGAATTACCACTGCTGGTTTGTGCCATAGTCGTTGAATTTCGATTTTTAAGTCCTGGTATTTTGCGATTTTTTCATGTTCCTTCTCAGCGACCCTGCTATCACCTGGTATTGCGATGTCTATGATTGTGACCTTATTTTTCTCAACCAGTGTGATGTCTGGTGTATTATGCGCCAGTATTTTGTCCGTTTGTATACGGAAATCGGACAAGATCTTGACCATCTGATTTTCGGTGACTTTTTCAGGCTGATGTTCCCACCAGTTTGTTGCTGCTTTAATATTATAATTTTTGCACAATTTCCAATGGATCATTTGTGCTACTGAATTGTGCCGCAATTTATAATCAGTCTGCGTGATTTTTTTACAGCAGCTGAGTATGTGATCAACAGTTTCATCAGCTTCTTTGCAAAGTCTGCATTTGGCATCATCAGAGGATTTTTCGATTTTGGCCTTAATGGCATTTGTGTGGATAGCTTGTTCTTGCGCAGCCAGGATTAGTGACTCTGTTTCTTTCTTTAATGTACCTGTTGTTAACCATAACCAAGTTTGTTCACTGTCCACTTTATCTTTTATTTTTTCCAGAAATTGGCCATGCAGTGCTTTGTTCTGCCAACTCTCCATTCTTGATTTTATCACATCTTTTCTGTATTCTTGTTTTGTCTGTTGGGCCTTCAGTAGTTTTTTGTTCTTTACTTCGATTAATAGATGTTCTTGACTGTCTTTTAAATAATCAGTCAGTGCATGTTATTATTATTGCTGCTGTTGTTGTTATTGTTGTTGTTGTTTGATGCATAATCAGCCAGATGTTTAGGCTGGATTTGACATTTTTATCCACCTATCAAATCCTTTCCAATGGCTTTAAACTACACTTAATGATTCTCTACATGTTCTTCCCCAAATTTGCACTGCAATTGAGTAATTTTGAGTAATTTTCTTAATTACCCCTGTATTTCACAACTTTTAATGATTATACTTGCATAAGATGATATCAGTGGCTGAAGTAACACTATTAAAATCTTAGAAAGGGTGTTTTATTCAGTCTTTCTTATAGTGAGTGAAGAAAAAAAGCATAGTAGGATCTTGAAGGCATATTAATTAAAAAACCCTTGTATTATTTATGCCCTTTCATCCCAAGTCTTCCACTTATTTTTACAAAATGTTCCAACATGTTATTTGAGGAAAGATCTGTCTAATTTCTTCATTTACGATTAGGGTATTTGTTTAGTAAAACTGAATAGATGTAAAACTTATCAAAAAACCCTATTTTAGAGCTTAAGATCATAAAATTAGAGAGTTGTGCAGTTGAAAGACTTTAAACAGATAAGGGACCCCAAATCTCAGGCTTTTATTCAGGGTGGATAAAAATCGATAGTTAAAAAAAAAGGAATGATTTTTTAAAATTTAAATCAGATTTTTTTTATTTAAATTGGAGTTTTTTATTTTTATCAAATTTATTTTAATAAAATGCTTCTGGAGTAAAAATTTATTTAGAGATAGTTTTCTGTTTAAGAAACATTAATATATTTAATTTATTCAGCATACAATGGAGCTTAGTTATGTAGCACGAGGCTGTATATTCTGCAATATTTACATTTTTGGTAAACTCATTCAATGAATCCAAGCTCTGCAAGCTAAATAGAAAACTTCATTTTGTTTATGAATAATAATATTAAAGAATCACTACAGGAGTAATGATTCTTTACATTTAAAGAGCACCTATCATTTCAGATCCATCATAGCAGCACCTGTTAGCGGGCATCCACTCACCTGCCCGCCACATCCCTCACTTCGTTGTGTTTTTGTTTCATCACCAGCCATCCCATTAAAGAGAACAGGACTGTCAGTGACTCAACAGTAGGTCAGAGGAGGAGCAGCTATGGGACAGATATGATAGTTTCTCTTTAAAAATTATTATTTAAATCAAGTTGATATAAATCAAGCCTTTTTACTAGTGATTTAAATTGACTTGATTTAAATTAAATGCACCCTGCTTTTGTTTTAGACAAGCTATTGGCAGCCCAGTCTCAAACTGGAGGCTCAAGTCTCATACAAGCAATTACAGATAGTTCCATTATTCAAGAATATGCCCAAATTATGCTTGTAATCCCCCCTCCTGTTAAGAACCACCCACTTTTAACCCATATTGATAAACTGTTCTAGAATTGTACAGTTCTTATTGTCAGGAAGTTGTTCCTTATTTTTAAGCAAAATCTAAGTAACTTAGTAGATAACTATACATTATACCTGATATTTCTGGTCCTAGTTTCTGTACCAGTGGAAAATAATTTCTGACTAACGGATATCCTATTTTCCTTCAGTCTTATTTTCTCAAAGACTGAACATCTCCAGTTCCTTCAGTCTATCTGACATGGCATTTCTCCAATGTTTTTACCTTCCGAGCCTGCTCCAACTCTCCATTTGTAAACAATGCCCAGAATCACAAATGGTACTCCAGCTACCACCAGTGCAGAATAGAGGGGAATAAGAACTCTTTATGTGTTTTAAAGTGCTTCTAACCCCAGTCCAAAATTGCATTAGCTCTTCTAACAACTATCTCATAATACTGGCTCATGTTTGGCTTGCTGTCAGTGACCGCACCTAGTTCCTTCTCCAAGATGGTGCTTCCAAGACATGACATTTTATATGCGCGGCTTGGATTTTTCTTTTCTAAATGTGATACCTTACGTTGCTCCCTCTTGAAGGACACCTTGCTTCTCTCAGCCCAGGCTTCTAACCTGCCCAGGTGAGATTTATTTGTGTTTTGTCTTCCCGGATTTTGGCCAAAGCTCCCATTTTTTGTCATCTGCACATTTGAGAAGCAGAAAACAGGTTGCGTACAAATTAGGAAACTATGCACAGCATGGCTTCTGGAATTTTGGAAGCACAGAAAGGACTGCAGCAAAGTAGCATGAACTTCTTGAAAGTTTGCCATCTTCTTAATAACATCTCCATCCTGTTACTGGGAGGGGATTTTAATAATTGAGCAGTCAGTAGTACTCCAAGCCCCTGCCTATCTGCCTCTCCCACAGGAATGCATTGGGGATGTTTTTCCCTCCGGATTTTTTTCTCCTCAGTCCGCAATTGGACCCATCCCATTTTCAACATAGTCTTTCTTTTGCTTGCTTCTTGTTCCATACCAAATTTGGTCCCATTCTGTTTATGTTTTTGGAGTATTATCCTGTTGATGGGCGGAAGGAGAGACACACATATACCAGAATCTGTTTATCTCTCTTGGTTGTTTTTCCCTAACATTCTGTTGGGTTGAAAATAAAAAGGTAACAGAAGCAACTGATTTGTCCTGGCTTGTGAGTTGGGTAGGAATTCGGTTGGGAAGTGAAGATTCTTATAACACTGCAGGGAACACTATTAAACTGAAAATGTGCATTTTGGTAATAGGGAATGGTGTCAAAACACCCAGTGTGACATGCACTTTGTAAAATGTGGTTTATGATTTAGTGAAATAGGTGGGACTTCAGCAGCTGATAACGTAGCCAACCGTCTCTTACCACTGTGTGCAAATTGTCTTTGGGCTTGCTCTCAGGAATGAATTTTTGCCAGCAACATTCCATCAAATGCGCTAGTAAAAACAAGAATCTTGTGATAGCCCCAATAGCTTGCGGCTGTTTTTAGGAGAGTGTCTTCTCTTACTGTCTCTGTCCATGCTATGAGATCAGGCAGGAAAATGTTGCCCAGTCCTATTGACTAAATGGTGCCATCTTGTAGAATCCTGGAGGTGTATCTTCTCTGTCACCATTGTGGTTTTCTGGAATACCATTCCACCTAAGGTATGTCTGGCCCCAACCCATATATTCTCAAAAGCTTTAAAAGATTGGCTTTTGAAATCAACCAGAAACTCAGACAATTTATGATATTTCCTCAATATATTGGTATTTCCTACGACGTGTATGCCAATTTAAGTCTTTCTGATTTGGTCACCGTATGAACCTAACAAGTTATTGTTATCATTGCTAGTTGTTGCCTAGGCTTTGGTGGACTCTGAGCTGTACAGTAAACAAAACGCAGTTTATTGACGTGGCTTTTTCTTTGGGTGTTGCATGCTATTTTCAGCACTTACGTCTTCCTCATTTTCGACTTACTGTGGCAAGGAAGACCACACAGATAAATCCAGAAAGTCAGGCCAGGCTTAGAGCTAAAAAAAATAGTCTGCAGAAGACCAAGGTTGACAAGGTCAGTGTAAACAAGGCGGAAAAGGGGCAGTACAACCTGATGATTTGCTTAATAAGTTGGTCAAATGAGAACAGAGAGCGGAGGAAACTTGGGAAAGCTGCTGTGCTGCAACTTTTGTTGCTTTTCTTCCCAATCTTTTTCCCCTGTTGTAGCAAAAGGGAAATAAGCAAGAGAGAAACAAGTCTTGCTTGCTTCCTTATTTCCCTGATGCAATCAAAAGCACATGGGGAAACTCTGAATTTTTTTTACAGCCCAGCAATTCAAAACAGAGTGAGCAAAATTTTATTGGTGCCTCAGTGCAAACTCCGACTTCTTGTTTGCCTTTCCTCTATCAAAATTCAACGCAGATGGCTTCATACTAGTCAAAGGGCATTAGGCAGCTGTTCTGTTTTTCCCCCCTCCCTAATTTATTTTCACTGTTGTTGTAATAAAATGAGAGAAGAGATAGGGAAATACTGCAGGATCTGACAAACCTTAGGGTAGTTCCATAATAAGAATTTCATTACCATGAATTTTTAATTATTTCTGCAGTTACCCTGCTTCATATACAAGCAATTGAAGGCTATTTGTGACCAGTAATGTTTAGTTGCTAGAAATTTAACTAAATACCTCCATTCTCCGAGTTCTGCATGGCTAGTTGGGAGCTATCGGCGGTTATCAGACTTTGCTATAGGACAACATGAAAATCCTTTTCCTCAGAAGGTACAATGCAAGGTTGGGCAATGGGATCAGAGAAAGCATTGGAATAAGAATCATTATTCCTATTCTATCTGTATCTCATTTTGTCACTACGGATTTGTTAAATATTCGTATTACAACTTGGCAGCATCATTTTCTACTTGTACAAACAATTATGTCATGTTCCCTAGACTAGAAAAGACAAAAATAGAGAAAGAACTACATTTTTTCTATGAATAGTTGAAGAGGAATGGTTAAATTTCAGGAGCTCTATCGTGAATTTTTAGAGCTTCAGATTGAATGCTTTTTAGTTTGAACTGAACTCAGATTTAAGAGACAGATACACAATAGAAACAAAACGGACAAGTTTTATTTTAAAGACACTTGGAATCTTTTTTGGATCTTTTTTCTAGGATCCTGGCTCCCTGGTTGCTGACATCATTGGAAACCAGTAATGCCACTAGCACTTTCTCCATGCCAGGTGTAAAAAAGAAAGTGACTTACAGTTTGTAAGTCCTTGACTTACAACCATAATTCAGCGACGAAAGTTCTGTTGCCAAATGAAACTTTTGTTAAGTGAATTCTTATTCCCTTCTTGCCACAGTTGTTAAGTGAATCACTGCAGTTGTTAAGTTAGTAAAACGGTTATTAAGTGAATCTGGCTTCCCCATTGACTTAACTTGTCAGAAGGTCGCAAGAGGGGATCACATGACCCCAGGACACATCAACTGTCGTAAATATGAGTCCGTTGCCAGACAGTCAAATTTTGATCATGTGGCCATGGAGATGTTGCAACAGTCATAAGGGTGAAAAGTGGTTGTAAGTCACTTTTTTCAGAGCTGTTGTAACTTTGAACGCTCACTAAATGAACTGCTGCAAGTCATACCTGTATGCTGCACATACATATGATACTTAACATATTTGAAAAGTCACTCCATTTTAAAGGAGACTCAAACCACAGTGGGATTTAATGGATCATGAGATGCATTGTGGAGGTGAGCTGAAGCAGAAGAGATTAAGATGAAAATAAGAGGATGCAACAAACCTAATTTGCACATACAACTGAGAGCATTGGATAACTCTTGAGTTCCCTGTGTACTTCTGCCTGATGTCTCTGCTTCCTTACAACAATTAGATACACAGAGCTTTTCCTTCTCTGCATTTCCTCACTGTCTGGGTCAACCCTTTTTCCTGTGTGTCCTGACTTTCACATTCCCAGCCTGAGAATGAGACATTATTTTAGCCATTTTCACCTATAATGACATTGTATAGTAATGGTGATAGTTTATTAATTGATTAGTCTTACAACCAAATCAATAAAAATAAATAAATAAATAAAATACACGATCTGATTCCGGGATAAAAATAGATAAAAATAGATAAAATACATGTATGGTAATACAGAGAGTCAGCAGTCAGATAAAAGCATCACCCTTACAAGCAAGGTACCTCAATTTGCTCAATATATCGAGTTCTTAGTGTAATTCCCACAGCACTGTCTTATGCCTAAGGATACCTAATGGTGTAGTAGGACTGTATTACTATCATCCTTCTCCCCTTTCCTATTAGCTACTCCGATTGGTATCTTATGACTATCACTTTATTGGTTGTATCTTATGATTTACAATTGTATCTTATGATATATGATTTACCAATTTGTTGCTTGTATGTACACTGAGAGCTTATGCACTGGAGACAAATTTCTTGTGTGTCCAATCACACTTGGTTAATAAAGAGTGTTCTAATTCTAACCCAGAAGCATATAAAACAATCTATTAGTAGCATAGTTGTATTTCCCCCTTCTTTTAACATCATCCGAGGACAGCCTCAAAATTTTTGCCACCTACTGCCTTTGAGTACAGTTCTCAAACTTTGCAGGACTCAACTTCCTAAAAGGATAAAACTAAGGATTTCACTGGAGATAGGGCTGTGTGTGAAATAAAACTACCATTTATTTTGAATGATTAAAGCATAATCTGACTATCAACAGGGGTCTCAAATATTACGGGACTATAATTTCTTGCAGGGTCATGTAGGCAAAATGGAAGACAAAGCCCAGGGCACTGTTTCTGCTTTGCCTGCAAACCTGATCAGGCTTTTTAATTTATTTATTGTGAAGTTCCTCCAGTTGTTGCATCCAAACCCCTAGTTTTAGAACCTCTGCCTTACAGGGTGGCTGCCAGCAAATGGGAACGATGAGAGATACGGTAGAAATCAGCAGTATAGCTTTCTGCCAACTCACGGTGGGTGGAGAAAGTGCATTTCCCTTCTCTAAAATGCCCCAAAGATAAATAACAAATTGGCTGCAGTTCAGCGCTTGACATTCAGTGATTCAGTTCCACATGCTAAGCCATAGTCTAATTTTCTTGGCATTCATGTTGAACCTAGCTGTTTGGTTAGGTACATAAATCCTAACAATAAGATAAACAGATTTGACAGAAGATATTCAATGATTAAGACTCTGGCCCATGCACAAGACAAAAAACAAAAGCAATTTATGCCCAGTTCCCCCCCCCCTCATTAAAACTCAATGGTCCCAGGCTCCCAGCGACATGAGAGCGTGGCCCACAATTATAGTATGAGCCAAAAGTTTACTAAGGAAAAAACTATTTTCAGTCATTCGGAATACAAGGAGGGTTGAAACTAAGGATGCTTCCAGGGGCAGCGTTGGTGGGAGCTACTGCAAAAAACCTTTAACTTCTAGCCCAAACTCCTTTCACTTTACACATTAGTAGAGTCTCTCTTGGTGTCCAGACTATATTGGAAGAATCATGCTTTGCAAGGTTCTATATAAGATGCTTTAATGATAAGATTTAGGGTAAAATATGGAATCTTAGAAACTCTGGCAAAACAACTTTCTAAATTGTTAAATCCTACTACGTCCTGAGGAATAATCCCATCATCCTGGAGCTGAAGATCTTTTGTTTTTTAGATAGGCTGGTCCAGTCTTTCTTAATGGGCATAAAATATCTGGGGGAGGGGAGGTATTAAGAGTGAGTCTGCTTCCTGCTTCTAAAAAAACATGTTACTCCATTTCTCATTTAGAGAAATATAATATTCTGCCTTTTTAATATTCCTCAAAATATTTCATTCTTCAAAGAGAGAGGTGGGTGCTAAATTTCTACATATGGTAGGAGCTGGAATTTTCTGGGAAAGAGATGTTGAGAATGTAAACCAACAACAGCAATTTAGGACTGAAAACTCTGGGAAGAGAAAAGCTCCAAATTAAACCCATGAGGGTATAAAGTGGGACAGTGATTTTTTCAATTGCCAGAGGCAATAATCTGCTATTTATTTACTTGTTAAATTTGTCACCTGACTCTCAATGATTCTGTGCAGCTCACATGTAAATTCATTTTTAAACATACAATAAGAAGCAAAACTAAAAGAATAAGAGATGACAAAGGTGGGGCAAACCAGAGTGTAACAAAAAAGAAAGAAACTCAGGCAATCTAAGAGAGCCTTCATTCACCCTTGCCAAAGGCCTGAAAGAAGATCCAGATCTTATAACAGGGTTTCACTTCTGCTTTTACTGTAAATATTGACTTCATTCTGCTAGGGATGAAGAAGCTAGGAAGCTTCAGCCAAATTGTAGCCTATTGACTGCATCCTACCTGCTCAGTATCAAACTTAGCTAGATTGTTCTACTGTTTTCTTTCTCTCCTGAATGAGATCCAGAGGTGGTATTCAGCAGATGCTGACCAGTTCTGGAGAACTGGTAGAGGAAATTTTGATTAGTTTGGAGGGCCTGTAAATACTGCCTCTGACTGGCCCTGCCCCCATCTAATACATCTAGAGAGGTATGAAAAACTATTTGATGTTTGCATTGGGACTAGTTTTGGACTCAAATTAGTGGAAAAGACCCCTCAGGCAGGAAATGAAGTGTTAGTCAACACTGTATCTTGTAACACCTTCTGTGTGATGTATTGCAATAATGAACATTGGTTTTTACCATTTCAGATGACCAATACCAACACATCCCTGTGGAGCTATGTCTCCACCATGTCTCCGGAGCGGTTCAACGGCTTGTATGAAGAATTTCCTCATACTCTACGTTGTCTCCTAGGGGAATGGCTAGAAACAGAGCCATGGTAAGTCTGCTAAAAAGGTAATGAATGGTAAATTTAATCACCTCTGGCTATGTGTGGTTTTTAACCCCATGTTCCTAATGTACAGATGGGTATACCTTGTTCTATTTCCATCTGACTATTTTGTTTACATCATAAATTTGGAATAGTTCCTTGTTCAACAGAATTGTGCTATATTTATCATTTCTAGATCTTCATTACATTTCAGTTTTGACTCAGAAATCATCTTAGTCAGCCTCTTAGAAATCCATGAGTAATATGAAGATAATATATAATAAGATGGGTAATATGTTCTCATCTTACTCAGATCCTTCCAAGAAGTTTGGCAATGCAAAGTGAGGTTTAAGAGTGTTACCCTTTTCTTGGTAATGGTTTGTGTGATAGATTAGGTTGAGAAGAGTCACAAGTTTATGTAGGAGATTATAGATTCTTGTGAACGGGGTCTTTCTGTTATCAAAATCTTGTGAACTACGTTTTCACTCAAATCTAAGCTTCAAGTGTCTTTTATTACCTCACTTTTTTTTCTAACATAACATTTACTTGAGTTTCATTATCTCTTATTGCTCCTTTTCGATTTTCTCTAGAGTTTATATCTCAGCTTTGTCCTAGTTTCTATCTCAGATATGTATGCATGCTTGTGTGTGTGTGTGTGTGTGTGTGTGTGTGTGTGTGTGTAGGTGTGTATAATATCTATCTGTCTGTCTGTCTATCTATCATCTCTCTCTCTCTCTCTCTCTCTCTCTCTCTCTCTCTCTCTCTCTCTCTCTCTCTCTCTCTGTCTACCTACCTACCTACCTACCTACCTACCTACCTACCTACCTACTAGAGAAACACCCCCACAACATGAATAAACGTGACGATACCTCCCACCTACCAGACATCTGGAAACTACCCCTAGTCAACAAATGAGTCCCAGCCATGAAAACCGACACTGGACCCAGAACAACACAGGATGCCACCCTCACCAGACTCAAGCCCAAACCCAACCCATAGATGAAATGCAACCACTATCCAGAAGCCAAACCACGGCGGCATCACCAACTGCTGCACCTCCCTCCGACTCCCACAAAAGCAAACTGACACACGCCATGAACACATGGCCAGACCGCAAACTCGGAGCCAAACCAAAGCCCGGGATGTTACATCACAGCCATCTGCTCAGGACATTACATCACAGAACTCAAGAGGCTACAGTGCAAAGGCTCAGGATTTTACAACACAGCCAACCTCCCAGGACTCAGGATATCACTACACTAGAGCTCAGGATGTCATCATACAGCCCATTACCCAGATCGTTACAACACAAAAGACTAATGGACACACAGCTAGTACCTTAGCCACACAGGATGTTACGAAACAGCCGACTAATCTGCATACATCAACTCCATCAACTAATCAAGATGTAACAACACAGCTAACCAACCCGCTTACAGCAACAAAGCCAACACCACACACACACACAATATTTATAGAAAGACGCCATCTCCGATCACGCTTTGCTCCCACAAGCCCGAAGCTGAAGGCACCAGCCTGAAGATGGCGAGTGGGACCTCATCAAAACATCGCCAGGATACTCTCAATCTTACACGGAAAAAGACCTGAATACGCCAAGACCTGCACACCTGTACCTGTGAATATCTACTAACACACACACACGCAAGTGAGCAAAAGCTGCCTGCCAGCGCCAGCTGCCCCTGAAGCCCCGACGCGTCCCGCTCTATGGCGCGGCTTTCCAAAAGCCGCCCCCGAAGCCCCGACGCATCCCGCTCTATGGCCGACGCATCCGCCATAGAGCAGAACGACAGCCATAGAGCGGGACGCGTCGGGACTTCAGGGCGGCTTTCGGAAAGCCGCACCCGGGCTTTGGCACGGCTTTCCAAAAGCCGCCCCCGAAGCCCCGATGTGTCCTGCTCTATGGCGGAAAGCCGCACTGGGACTTTAAACTTTAAAGTCCCGGCGCGGCTTTCCGCCATAGAGCAGGGCGTGTACCACTCTATGGCGTGGTGTGGCAACATGGCTTAAAAAAATTAAAAATTAAAAAATAAAGTGCCAACCCGCGCGCCACCAGAGGCGGGTAAAACACACACACACACAAAAATTACTTATAATAATACAAATTACAATTACTTACAAATTACAATAATTTTGAATTCCTCCCCCCTCCGACCCACATACCTTTTCCAGCTGTTTCACAGAGGATTTCAACTCTCCTCTTGTTTGCCATGATGAAAATGTAAAAAATGTAAAAAGAAAAAGGGAAGAGCTGCTGAAGTAAGGCTGGGTTAGCTGCTGCCAGAGCCTCCAATGGATGACTCTGCTTAACTGTTTAAAAAAAAGCCTCTAAAAAAGTGCCCTCTGCAGGAGGAGGCGAGAGAACCACGTGCCTCCTCTACATAAGGAATTTTTCACCTTTTAACCCTTGCTCTGCTCAAGTGATCATAAAGATAGACTAAAGGAGGCATGTGGTTCTCTCGCCTCCTCCTGCAGAGGGCAATTTTTTTAGAGGCTTTTTTAAACAGTTAAGCACTAAGCAGAGTCATCCACTGTGACTCTGGCAGCAACTACCTCAGCCTTTTTCCTTATAATTTTTTTTCCGTTTCATGATGACAGTGGTGAGGCCCTGCCTCCCCTGCCTCCCCTGTCTGCACGTCCCAGGTATGCAGGTTTTGGCATATTTGGGTCTTTTCCCATGTAAGATTGAGAGTATCTTGGCATACTCTCTTATCTTATCTCGGGAAAAGACCCGAATACAACAAGACCAGCATATAGATATAGAGATATAGAGATATAGAGATATAGAGATATAGAGATATAGAGATATAGAGATATAGAGAGATAGAGAGATAGAGAGATAGAGATAGAGATAGAGATAGAGATAGAGATAGAGATAGAGATAGAGATATAGATAGTTTTGGCTATATATATATAAAATATTATAAGCCTCCAGGGAATAACGCTGTCCACTCCCCCCCACTCTTCTTCAGACTCAAAGGCACATCTGATGTATTAACTAGCTTCATTTGTTGTTTTGCCTGTGATCTTGTAACTGGCCCGGCTCGTTATTCCCTGGGGATGAGCAGCCCAAACTGGAGGCTGCTCAAACAGGAGGAAGGAATAGGAGCATCGATTAACATGCCTGATATAAAAACAACAAAGTTAATTACAGGTGGGAGGTGCACACAATGGCCAAATTGATTAACAGTGTCTAAAGGCAGATATCTCTTTAATGGTTTTTACACTGCTGATTTTAGCAGTAGGTAAGGAAGCTAAGTGAGCAACATATTTTAAAGTTCCGGAGATCCCAATGTCTGTTTCTTTTTTTATAACTACACCTGGAACTCATATTTTTGGGATGTAGAGCATGTCTCAACCTGGATCCAGACTCAAGTGCCCTCAGATTTTCAGTTAGGGCTGGGCTTGGGTTTGCAAGTGGGTAGAAGTATTTTCTATCCTTACCCTGGGGCTTATCTGAGAGCAATCCAAGCTTCAGTGTATCACTGAAGCCATGGTCCTATCTTCCTGGATACCACTGCACTGGACTCACTTTGGTGTGGTTTGTTTGGCTCCTTCTCAGCCTTCTTGTTGGTGCTATTCTTTTCTGACTGTAATAATCCAAATTGGACTTGTTGCTTGTTGCCCTTTCCACTTGCTCCTTTAGTTTGAATGTTGTTGCTCTGTCCACCTATGCTCTGGTTTGGGTGGTTACCTCTGATTTCTACTGCTGTCTACCACCATCATTAAATTTCTTCTCTTTGCTGGCACCGCTCTGCCCAACATTTTCAGGACTTCAACCTTGACTTTCAGCTTCTTTTCCTTTCTTTTCCATGTTCCTTATTCCTGTTCCTTTCCTCTAGAATGATCTCTTCTTACGCCCTTCCATTGTTTCAATGACCCTCTTG
This sequence comes from Thamnophis sirtalis, assembly GCF_051295495.1. Classification (NCBI taxonomy): domain Eukaryota; kingdom Metazoa; phylum Chordata; class Lepidosauria; order Squamata; family Natricidae; genus Thamnophis; species Thamnophis sirtalis. The sequence goes on from NW_028261383.1 coordinate 160,815,515, forward strand.
TTCTGGCAGAATGGGAGTCTTTATAGATAAAGGCAGAAGGAATAGCACAGGGACCTTTTTGCTGCAATGCATCCAACTTTCTCCAGTTTGAACCAGCTGAGGTTAGGAACTTTGAAGAGGAAGATGGCTTGGGTGCAGGCATAGTAGCCTGGATCTCTACCCGTCTTTATTTTTACCTTTTTTGTCCCATTTCCCTGCCTGCTCCCGACATTCCCCCTAGGGAATTTATCAACAGATCAGATTCTTTCTGTACTCTTCTGGCTGGAAGGCTGCTATCTGCCATGGTGGAGAAGATACAAGATCTTGCCAACAAGAACTGCAATTCTGCTGCTCAGATTCTTCAGTTTGTTGTCAACATTGAGGTATGGAGGCTGTAATGTGAATGTGATATGTCACCGAAAGGATCCTCTTCGGCCCTACCACAATGTACATATTTATTTCTGTGTCATCCATTGTAATGCTGAATCCTGTGGTTTAAACTTCCACTTTATTTTCTAGATAGCAGAAGAAACAGAGTTCCTTCTACTGTATTCTCCTTTTTAAAATGGTAGAAAAGAAGGGCTGGGCTTTAGCTTAGCTAAACATTTCAGGCAGCATTCCCTAGATCAGGGGTCGGCAACCTTAAACAGTCAAAGAGCTACAAAGATCCTAAACGGAAGCCCCTGTTCAATTCTGGAGCTGACTGGAAGTCTGGCTCCCCCACCATAGAGTTTCCTCCTAACATGGCGTCCTTTTTACTCTACCTGTCCTAACCGAAAGCTCCATCAATTGTGGAGCCGACCAGTGACAGGGAGCTGCAGCAGAGGGATAAAAGAGCCACAAGGGGCTCCAGATCCGCAGGTTGCTGACACTGCCCTAGATTAAGAAAAGGGATGTCTTCTTGTCTGGGATGAGGGAAATGATTACAAAAGTTGTCAATTTACTAGCTCGTAACTGAATTAAGTTGCTTCATCACAGAAAAAGGCAAGTGTAGGCATGTTTTAATCTGAAGTTCTGGCATAGAATCATAGCCAAGCATGACATGCAAGCTGCTTCTTGAAAATTGAACCTCACAGATCTCAATCAACCAGAGACCAATTACAGAGATTGGTCTATAATTGGATCCATCAGACTTATGCTTTTAGTTTTGCATCCAAGCAAAATCTCCTCCCGTCCCAACGCACACCTCAAAACCCAGAAAAAAAGAAAGTAAATAAGATCATATCCCTGAGATTTATGATTTTGAATTAACATTTTTTTATGCAGCCATGCCAGTTGCTATGACTCCACAGAATTGCCATGCAACACACTATGTTTTTATTCATTCCTGCTTCTGCATTGCTATTTGCTTTTGCAGTCAGGAGCTTCCTGTTTATACAGAATCTTGATATTGCAACAGAAGGAAGTCAGGACCACAAGCAAACATTATCCGACAATGGTCTCTGATTGCTAGGAGGCTCCTTGAGGTTCAAGAATGGAATCTAACTTAACTTCTAGTGAAGTTCAATGACTACCTAGGCTCAGTCTTCTTTCAACAATCTTAGAGAAGGGCACTTTAAGAAAGGGAACCCCCTAGGTCCTAATGCCCAAGTAAATTTCAGAACTTCAAGGCCGCAATGCAAGAAACATGCATATGTAAACCTGGTATGCACAGTATATGAAGTAGTGTCCTGAATTGACAGAATGGGTTGAACCAGAAATGCCTGGAGGGCTCCAGTTCTGAATGTTTTACAACAATTCAAAATATGGAACCTTACCCAGGAGTAATAATTCATGGTGCCGCTGTTCTTTTTTTGTAAACAAACCAGAGGTGGTATTCACTGGTATTCTGCAGAACTGGTATTCTGACCAGTTCTGCAGAATCAGTAACAGAAATTATGAGTAGTTCAGAGAACAGGTAAATACCATCTCTGGCCCCGTCCCCATCTATTCTCTGCCACCCGAGTCCCAGCGGATCAAGAGGAAATGAGGATTTTGCAATAATCTTCCCCTAGAGTGGGGTGGGAATGGAGATTTTACTGTATTCTTCTCCTGGCATGCTTGCCATGCCAAGCCACACCCACCAAGCCATGCCACACCCACCAAGCTACGCCCAGAAAACTGTAATAATTTTTTTTGAATTCTACCACTGAAACAAACATCAAATCTGTATTAACCTAAAGATCTTTGCACAATTTGTGATTTAGAATCACTTGGGAAGTATAGGTAGGTGCTTCGCTTCCCAGAACTTGAAAGGAATAAATGTTTAACTTGTATGTTTCAACTTGTTCTTAACTCTTTTTAATCCACGCTTTAATTTAAGTATTTATGTGGCTTTATTATATTGCTATAAATGGCCCAGAATCACTTTGCTGAGATGGATGGTGTAGAAAATTACTAAATAAATAAATAAAATTAGCCAGTACAGCAATTCTAGGTGAATTTGTTATGGAAAGAATAGTGGATTATCCCAGAAGTAAGTAAACAGAAGGATGACAAGTATTAACAGTTGCCATCTGCCTAACAATTACAGAGCAGATATCGGAAAGATCCACTGCAGCTGGCAAATGTTATAAAAAGGATCTTGGAAGCAGAGCAAACAGCAGTTCAACAGCAGGTAAGAGATTTTCCACATTTGTTTCTGAGACCTAAATCATTTCTCAGATTATCAAATCCCATCTGTTAGACAATGGTTAAAAATGGAGGCAGGGACCCGACTCATATTACCACATGTGGTGGACTTGCACTGAAGCCAAAAGATACTGGACTAAAATTCACATGTGGTTGGAGAAAATGATGCACAAACATATAGACCTTAAACCAGAGATTTTTTTATTGGGAATCATACCAGAAACTTAAAATAAAGACTTGAAATATCTGATTGTAAACCTTTTAACAGCAGCTAGAATTTAATAACAATATACTTTGCAAAAAAAACTGGAAAAAATGAAACAATACCAAAACAGGAGGAAGTTATTTGAAAAATAATGAAGTGTGCTGAAATGAGTAAATTGACATTTGAAATTAGAGAACAAGAAAATGAGCAATTCTATAAGATATGGGATTTGTTTTATCAGTGGCTTGATAAAAAACCTAGAAATGAAAAATGTTTTATTTATGTTTTAATTGAAGGAGATAAGTGATAATACAATCATGTTGTTAAATAGATTAATAACGATACAATGAAATATTGACACACATATGAATTGAATAATTTAGAATATTTTGTTTTAAAATGAAGGATAAGGATAGTAATGAATCTATGTAAATTTGATAGATGATTGGTGATATTATGCATAACTCTAAGTAGTGATGTGTATTATAAAGATATCCTGCTGATAAATAGTCTAATAAGGAAGTAATGAAAAATTGGTACATGTATGAAGTGAGTATTTAGAATACTCTGTTTAAAAATGAAGGAATAACATTTGTGCTTGGATGTATGAAAAACAAGGACAATAATGAACATAAGCATACTTGATGGATGATTGGCGGGACTATGCATAATTGAAAGTAGTGATGTATAAACATAAACAGTTGGAAAATTCTTTTACACTGTAAAAATAATCAGTGAGATAAGTGATTACATAAAGGTATATTGTTATTAAATAGACAAGGAGATTAGGTTTGCTGAAAAGAAAGAACTATTAACTGTAATTGAATATATGATGTACAATGAAAGTGAGATACTTAGTTATACTAGACGGAAATTTTGTGATTGTATACGTAATTGAAAATATGGATGCACAAACGCTTGTAACCAAATGACATGCTGTATGTAATGAATGAGAGTTTTATATGTTGTCTTTTATGTTTAAAAAATAAATAAAAAAATGGAAGCAGGGCAGCTATTATCTGTTGCTAAGGAGCCAACTTAGCTAGCAACTTCCAGTGATTGCAAAATCCATTCTAGCCCTTGGCATCCCAAGGTTGTCTATGCCTTCCATGATATGAGCGCCATCAAATATTACTTCTCTCTTTACTTTTATTTGTAAAATCAGCACAAGAGGTACAAGCTATGCTAAAAATGTGCTGGTTTCAGTCTCTTTTGACTGTTGACTTGGGACATTCCATTGTGTATAGGGCAGTGATGGGATTCAGCCAGTTCGCACCTATTTGGGAGAACCGATTGTTAACTTTCTAAGCAGTTCAGAGAACTGGTTGTTGGAAAAAATCTCCTTTTGTTTTTCCCTTTTTGTTTTACTTTACAGGGCTAATCCTGTAAGGAAGGCAGGAAGGAAACATTCTGGTGTTGTTTCTAGCCTAATCTTTATTGCCCTGCTCTCAGAAACTGCCTTTCTGGTTAACACTTACTACTTAGTGACAGCTGAAGCGAAGCAGCCATTGATATTAGTGATGTTGAGTTGGCCACGCCCACACAGTCACATGAGCCACGCCTACCCAACTGGTCATTAGGGCAGAGAACCGTTTGTTAAATTATTTGAATCCAACCACTGGTATAGGGTCTCTGGCCTGTAAGGTCTCTGTCCTGATGTGTTTTTTCAGCTTTTATTACCCGAAAAAGAGTTCTGTCCTAAAAGGAATACAGTAGGGAGAATCATGTCTCATTTTTCCCTCTTGCAGCATCAACATGTTCCCCTTGTCATCGAACGTCAGCGGGAAGAACTGATGTTTCGATTCAGCATACAGAAGCTACAATACAGACTTCAGGAGATTCAAACTCTCCGGGAAAGCTTCCAGCAGATGAAGGGCAACACCAGAGGTAGGATATAATATAAAGAGCATTTGAGAAGTTTGGGCACTGAAAAAGTATTGAAAATACTGTACCTCCCCCCCCCCACCCCTCCAATTGTCCCTTCCAGTCTTTCTTGCTTGGTGCACATACAACAAGGAATCTTGGCAGCAGAACGGGCCATGTTTGATCCTAGCCATATATGGACACCTAGATATGAACCACTTTAGTGGATCAAACCCCTGTCATATTTCACTGTGACTAGTACAATACAGATATTAAAAACTCTTATATACACTTACAATTATTACATAGGCATGCAGGACAGGGGGCAGAGTATCCTCAGTATTAATAAGCCACCTGAGTTTTCAGAGTCGTTCTAATTAAGAAAATTTCAACATAAGCTGCGTAATGTCTCAAAGGTGCTTTTTCCTTGAAGACATTTCAACTGATGAAGCTTGTTGATTGAGAAATGAAACATCTTTAAGGAAATCAAAGAAAAGTTCAGTTGCCTTTTGAAAAAGCATCTTTAAGATAACCATGACCTGAATGATTGAGAATCTCCATAGACAGTAATAAGCGTCCTAAATTTATACTTGTGGAGCAGATACTGTACTGTACTTAAGCAATCACCCAGAGTTGCTTTAGATGTGACCGTATAAATCTTTTAAATAAATACATTTTCCCCCTTAAAAGAAATATTTTTAAAAACAGAAAGGTATTTTTTCTCGCATATATTAGGATGCCCGTACCCTTTTTTTTCCATAGCAGATTGATACAAAGGAAATCAGCAAAGGTGGGGAAGAAGAGAGAGCTGCAGAATTTTTTTGTATGTATTTTTATATGAATTTTATCTCTTTTTACTTGAAAACTCAGTTAGTAAGACGGGTGGTAGATACGTTTGATTAAAAACGTATTCTCTACCTCTTCAATCTATGAGGGGAGGAAAACATATAACTGAGAAAATTCATATATGGCAGATCCATTATCCTGGCTTCAAAGAGATGCTCTCGAGTATCCAACGAGTGGTTACTAGCTTTGGTAACCATCAATTAGGAACTACTAGTACTTCCTCCCTGCATGGGGAAGCCAGTTTGATGGGAACTTGTCTTTGGGATCGTTCCTTGCAACAACACCTGACATTATAACATCTGCTTTGTTGTTTGTTGTGCCTGGCTGAGGCTGGGGTTGTTATTGCCATAATTCACATTTGAAGGACTGTACCAAAACACTGCAGCTTGATGAGAAGGGAAGAGGCATCACACATAACTTAATAGCCCTCACTTAACTCCTAATCTGCTGGGGCAAGAGTCAAAGATTTAGTGAAAAGACTTTGGCAAGCAAAAACAGAAGTTGGAAGAGATAACAAGGGAAGTTACAGCCACATCTTGACAGCATCAGTGTTGTCACTTTGTTTACTGCATAGGACAGTGATGGCGAACCTATGACACGCGTGTCAGTGCTGACACGCGTAGCCATTTGGGGTGACACGCACAGGATATCATGCGATTCATCCTCGGCTCCTGCACGGCCGCCGAGGATGAAAGAATCTGTGCTGGAGGAACGGGGGGGGCGGGACGTGTGATCTCCCCCGCCCACACTCACTTACTGTATCGCTGCCGCCCCTTTCTGAGCGCAGGGGCTGCTGGTAAGACGTGTGTGCCATGCGCACACACGTCATCAGCGCGGCGAGGGAGGACCCGCAGGAGAGAAGCGCGGGAACAGTGCGCGCCTCTCTCCAGTCAGGCCGGCACAGAGAGTCTACTCCTGGGACTGTCGGTTATGACTGCACCACAGCAGGGAACAGCGGAGTGCCAACGGGAACTGTGAGCGCCATTAGCAGCAACTATTGGGGTGCCATGGACTTGTAATTGCCCACAATAACTGAGATAAGTGAGGGGGAGGTTGTGTTAGCTTGTTAGGCTAGTTAACCCCTAATTGGCTATCTATAATTCTATCTGCTGTCACTGGCCCACTGATGGAGCACCCAAAAAATAAAAAACAAAGGTTAAGTAAAGGGAGTGGTAGTGGCAGTGGCCGACCCTTTCAAGAGACATGGAGCGAGATGTATGGCATTATAGAAAAAAATGGCAGATCATTTTGCATTCTATGTACTGAAACGGTAGTAAGCAGAACGTGGAATATAAATAGACATTTTGAAACTAATCATTCCCAGATCTTGGAAAAAAGTGAGGATGAAAGGAGGGAATACATTTCCAGGAAGCTACACCTTTATAAGAGCCAATCTAACTCCATCCTTAAATTTATGAAAGGCTCTACAAATTTAAACTCTGCAAGTTTGAGCATTGCTCACTCCATAGCTCAGCATGCAAAAGCGCTTAACAAAGAAGTTACTAAGCAGGTATGTTAAATAATTTGTTTTTGGTTTATTAAATACAATTATATATTGCAATTATACATTTTTGTAGTTTAAACTATAAATTGCGCAAAATTATGTTTTTGTCAAAGTGACACACAACGCGAGTTATGCTCGATTTTTTGCCGATTTTTGACACACCACGCCAAAAAGGTTGCCCATCACTGGCATAGGACATAAAATTAAGAATGGGTGACCTGCCTTTGAGGCCTATCTCTGCTCCCTAATCTTCATCTAGAACAGAGTTTCTCAACCTTGGTGACTTAAAGTCCTGTGGACTTTAAGTGGCAATGGTTGAGAAACACTGATCTAGAACAATGCCTTTTGAGCTAATCTGGCCCTTCCATGTTATTCCTATGTTTCAGAAGAGCACAGGGCTCTTCACTACCTCCCATTTGCGTCAGAGCTAAGTTTAAAATTCTGGTACTTTCCAAGATCTGATTTCTCTCATCTCTTCCCATAGTTTTTTTTTTTTTTAATGCTCTTCTAAATAGGGTCTTTTTCTTCTCTTTTCAATTCCTTCTGCCACAGCTACTAGTTCTGGGATTTTAAGAATCTAGACTTATATTTATATATATATTACTATCATCATACCTCAATCTTCATATGACTATGATTGTTTTTACATCCCTTTATATATTTATATATATTTAATTTAAAACATATAACTTGATATGAATGGTAGGTGATTACTGTGGAAGGGATGCACGAAAGCTCTTTGTAACCATTTGACACACTCTTTACAATTTGTAATGGAAGATTTTTTGTGGTGTTTGTTGTGTTTTGTCTGTTTGTGTTTATTTAAAAATAAAAAAAATATTTTAAAAAAAATATTAAGACCTTATGACTTATGACCCTAAAATCAGTTCCCTTTCTCTCTGTGAAAATGTTACAACTTTTAAAAAGGGGTTTAAAGACCTTTTTATTGGATTAATGCATGTTTGTTTATGTAGTCTGGTTATTTCAGCCTGTTCTTACTTAGCTGTCAGTTTTCTATTAACATCTGCTTCAAATTATGAATACACTTGGTCTTCAGCCAGCTAATGTTATTTGATTGATTTGTAATTGTTATTTGTGGGATTTTTTTCTTTCTTTTTTCTTTCTTACCATGCTTTGGTAAATATTAATAAATGTATTATTAAGCAAACAGAAGAAGGTTTTCTCCAGTTTGTCCAGGGACAAAGAAATGAAGCACTTCCCTACCCATTTCACAACAGTAGATAAGATGCATCTGTGTATTAGCACATATCTCATCCATTTTCTTGGCAACATTTGAAAGGCCATCAACCCATATAGAGATATGGATGTGAAGGGCCAAATAGAATGTATCTGGTCATGTGCATATCATCTGCCAGGAACACATTATACCAAGCAAGCCTTTTCCCAGGACTGTAAATCAGTTTCAGGCAACAGCCATACAAGTTCATGCAACTATTTTAAAGGGTTCTGTATCTAAATTCATTTTTGTCATTTGATCTGGATCACTGCATAGACTTAAAAGGCAATATTCCAATTGGTCTTTTTTTAAAAATTTATTATTTTAAAACATCCATTGGGATAAAAATGGGTACAGGTAGTCCTTGTTTAGTGACCACAACTGGGACTGGCAACTCAGCTGTTAAGAAACTGGTCTCTAAATGAAACCACAACTGTGCTTATACAAATGTTATTGAAGTCTATCTGTACAGATTTCAAATACAGGGAGAAATGAAGATAATAAAGCGAATCAATTTGGCTTAGTGGTTAAGGCCACAGGCTAGAAGTCAGGAAGCTATGAGTATCAGGCGAGAAAGTGGGAGATTGTGAGTTTTAGACCTGCCTTCCCATGAAAGCCAGCTGGGTGACTTTGGGCTAGTCTTTTTTTTTCAATCCAACCCAGCTGACAAGATTGTTCAGAGGAAAACAGGAGGAAGAAAGAGTATTGTGTATGTTCACACCTTGAGTTATTTATAAAACAATATATATATATATAGCAGTTAGACTTATATACCGCTTCATAGGGCTTTCAGCCCTCTCTAAGCGGTTTACAGAGTCAGCATATTGCCCCCAACAGTCTGGGTGCTCATTTTACCCACCTCGTCGGAAGGATGGAAGGCTGAGTCAACCTTGAGCCTGGTGAGATTTGAACACCGAGCTGCAGATAAGTCAGCTGAAGTAGCCTGCAGTACTGCACTCTACCCACTGCGCCACCTCGGCTCTATATGAAAAGGGTGGGGGATAAGAAGGAAAGTAGTAAAGAAGAAAGGGAAAAAAAAGCAGTGGCTTCCAACTTTTGTTCACTGCAGTAAAGTACAAAATAGAGATCTCTCAATTTTTTACTTTTACATCATTAGTGAATATTAGACACTTCTATACTAGTCGGATCACCCAAAATTTCATAATTCTTTGCTGTTTTGAGCACAAAATAGTCTTGAAGCCGTTTCCAAGTAGAAGCAAAACTGGATGCATTGTTTCCTTAATTAAAACAATTAATTTTGCCATCTCTGCTTGCTGTGTCATGTTTCCCATCCATTCTTCATAAAACCACAACTATGCTTATTATTTTATTTTAGCTTTTTTTTTTTGTTTAGATACTGTGAAGGTCATAAATATGAGAATTGGTCATAGTTACTTTTTCATCACTTTTATAACTAAACAGTCACTAAATGAAACAATCGCTAAATGAGGACTACCTGTATCTTTTTGCCATTTGTTATTTCTATAATGCATGCTCAAGCTTCCCTAAAATATGTTTTTAGCACACATTTATCTCATGGTCTTTCTTTTTAAACTTTTCCTGAAATAAACTCTTGTTTTTAACATAGCTACTGTACCTCTAAAATATAAAATTTCAAGCCTTATAAACTTATTCAAAAATATATTTTGAATATATAATGTCCAAGGGCTATTTTATTAATATTATTGCCTTGAAATATATGGACACTAGTAAATTTCATTCATTCCATTCAGATTATACCTGCCTCCCACTCCTAGCAAAGTGGTGAGATAGTCCATATTACGGGTTATCAGTGGAGACTGATCACCAAAGAGATCCACTGAATATTGTTTTTCTAATTATACTATAAGTGGGGAATTTTGTGCCCAACTTTCAGTAAACGAAAGAAAAAATGATGGCCTAAAATGTGTGCAATAATTAGCTTGTATGTGAAAACTGCCTATAGTCATCGTTAACCCTGCATTTGTGATCCTCAGCTCCAATGTCACAAAACTCACTGGACTGTCAATTTCCAATTCAAGAGAACCTGCCAGCAAGTGTAAGTTACCAATACTACAAATAATTTATTATGGAGTCTTGATTTTATTTGCTGTTTTCATTGCTGCCCTATTTTTTTGCTGTCTAAACTCTGAGTCCTCAAAGCAGTTTCCATTTCTAATTCTAAATGGTCTAAAAGAATGATTGAACTACTTAAGTGACCATTCTATTAAAAATAACTAAAAATGGAAGCTGCCTAATAAAATAACAAATACGATTAGTAATTGCCATTAAAAAGTCAAGCAAACTGGATAGATTTTAAGTTTAGGCTTACTCTTTGTTCTCAAATGATTTAAAAACATGTTCCAATATGGGAATCTGTCCAAGAAAAGGTTGTCAGTGAGGTTTATAGTTTTAATGTGCAATAAAATATGCCAGTAGCGAAAGAGAGTTTCAGGAGAGCTATATTTCAGCAAATGTTTCCTGGAATAGTATGTCTGTTGTTCCTCTTTTGCAATAATTCATTTATAATTTCTTATTATATAAGAAATTCTTATGAAACCTGAGAACTACTTGTATGTAATATTCTACCATCCCTGTTAACAGTAACTGTCCAATACAAGTAGTCCTCAACATATGACCTGAATTTAGCCCAACATTTCTATTGCTAAGTGAGACATTTGTTAAGTGCATTTTGCCCCATTTTATGACTTTTCTTGCCACAGTTGTTAAATGAATCACTGCAGGTGTTAAATTAGTAACATGGTTGTGAAGTGAATCTGGCTTCCCCATTGACTTTGCTTGTCAGAGGATCGCACCCAGGGACACTGCAACAGTCATAAATGTGAGTCAGTTCCCAAGCGTCTGAATTTTAATCACATGATCATGGGGATGCTACAATGGTCGTAAATTTGAAAAATGGTCATAGGTCACTTTTTTAAGTGCCTTCGAATGGTCATCAAGTGAACTCCTGTAAGTTGAGGACCATCTGAACACTCCAAGTTGCATATTTTAGAACAGTGTACTAAAGGTGCAATAAATTACTTCCTTGGTTTTTGTATTTGCATTTGGTATAATTTCTTTTATTTCCAGGCGGTTCTATTTACTTAGAACAGTAATAATGACGGCCTTAAAAAGTGTAATAAAACAATGAAAGGAAGAATTAATTAACAGCAGCAAATTCTAAAACGGGTTCCCAAGATAAAATTGTCTTTGACTAAGTAAAGCTTAGTCTAAGACTCTAAAATAAATATAGATTAAAAGGCCCATAAGGAAAGTTGCCTGCTATAAAAAGATTTTTAAAAACCTTGCCTTCTCTGGATTGTTCAGTAACAGGAGGTACTATTGAAAAGTTGTCCATTTTCTTTGGTCTAGGATGGTATTTGAAATAACATCCAAAGCAAGTTTGTTTGGTGCAGAAAAATAGTCTTTTTGTAGCTTCTTCAATCTCTAAATTGCTTAAGGAGTAGAATAACAGTGTTGGAAGGGACCTTGGAGGGCTTTTAGTCCAACCCCCTGCTCAAACAGGAGACCCTACACCATTCCATTTCATTCCACTCCAGATAACTGAACTGAATCTAGCCCATTTTTAGGAGAGTGGAAAAATTGTGACAGTTTGATTTTGTTCAAATAATGTATTGCCAGTTGATTGGCTTTCTACTCCCCATTTCTAAAATCAGTTCCCCAAACTCCAAGCACCTGGGGCAATTCCACAGGCTTTTAAATAATTCAGCATGTATACCGACTGAAATTACTGTTGTTATCATATAGCAGTTAAATAAGGTTATGACTGAAATCCTTTATCCAGTAGAACCTCTGGTCACGAACGCTTCTGACCACGACCAAATCGAATTCCGACCAAAAAATTCACTCCCCTCCCCCCCCCATGGCCGATTTCACCTTCCGTGCCATTTTTTTTGTAAGCGCCAAATTTCCAAAATTAGGTTTGGGTCATGACCAAATCGGCTTGTGACCAAAGTTATACAACGAATTATGGCCATGACCAGAGGTTGTACTGTGCACTAATTTTTTTTTTTTTTTGTTTAGCTTAAAGCTACTGAAATCTTATATTCATGCACAGAATTGCACTGTAAATATCAAATATTGACCTTTGGGAAGTTAAAAGGCCAAGAACAATTTCTTAGAAAGATCTATATAAATCCAAGTGTTAATAAGGTTACAACTCACATCCTATTGGAAAGAATTTCCCTTCATTTCCAAGAGCCAGATAAGTTCCCCAGCTTGAATAAGGATTAAGAAAAACTGATGCTCATCCTGACCGATGAATTTTTAAATGCCAACAGAGTTGTGAAACCTTGGACCATGTAATGCTCGAGACCAGGAATTTGTATCTTTAAAGAAAAAGAAAATACAGCTTTCCTTTAACAAGTTTTAAAATGGCTTTGAAGGCTACAAGAGCTTCTGTGGATTAGAGCCGAAACATTCCCATTAAAAAAGAATCAAACATGTTGACAAATAAGGATTTCTAAAATTGTGTATATAAAAAACTTAAATTGCATCAGCATTGTTACTAGTCAAAAAATGCAGCCCATTATTCTCTTGCAGTTATTTAGCCAAAGCAAAAATGATGAAGAGGTCGTCTAGGGAGAAGAATTGCATATAACCAGAAATATGTTTTTTAAATGCCTGAAATATTATGGATGAAATTGCCCAGCAACAGAAATACAAAAAATGACCCTCTCCAAAAGCAGTTTTTTTACAGGCTTCTGTTTAGTAATGCAGAGCGTAAACCAAGCTAGGGAAAGCCTTAAAGAAAGCTGTGACCAGCCTCTGATTTGTAATGGCAATATTGCTTGTATCTGTTCAGTTCAGCTTCATCAGCTGCTTCTCCCAAGTATTCGGGCTAAAAAAACTTACATTTTCGAAATAAAAAATGAGAGGTGCTTAAACATCAATAGCCATAGGCTGTATGTTTTTCAGAGTAGAAAAAAGCCAAAGCCAAGAGCAGATGGAAATGTGTCTTTTATTTTTGATTATATTCTTTCTTTCTATCTCTTTGTTGGTTTTCCTTCTTCCTTCATGTATTGTTTCTGTGTGTGTGTCTTTCTCCTTCTCTCTCTCTCTCTCTCTCTCTCTCTCTCTCTCTCTCTCTCTCTCAACCCCCCCCCCACTTATTTTCTTCCATTCAGTTCAGCCACCACCAACCTATTAACCCATTGATTTCAACCCCATTAAGAAGTAATAATAGAATAGTAATTTGGGCTATTTTTTATTTGTTTGTTTACTTCCTGCCTTTATTGTTTTTTACAAATAAGGTGGCAAAGATATCCAACACACCTTCCTCCTCCTATTTTTAAAAAAATAAGATTACTGGGGAAGGGCAAAATTAATCCTTGTAAACATCCTAGCCCCTATGCTGCTAAAAACATTTTGTTAATATTGTTTCTGTACTCAGTTGAATATTGAGCAGGGTAAAATTGTTTGGAATGCCCAAACCCTTCAGTGTAAAATATTGCTTTCCCACGCTCTAAATAAACATGTTAACATGTTGAGTCAAGTTCTACATGTGGATGATCTATGTCTTCCTAGAAATCACACAATATGGATGTCCTAACAGAATTCTCCACTGCATATCTGACAGATACCAGAAAATGCATGTCATTTTCTTCATACGCACTCATGTATCCCTTTTCTTAGTCTCTTCAAAGCCTTCAAGGACTGTTCATGAAGATGGACAGTGAGCTAGAAGAGGCCAAGAAGAAGGTTCTAATGAGGCTTCTGATTTGGAAGAGGCAGCAGCAATTGGCTGGGAATGGAAGTCTGTTTGATGAGGACTTGTCCCCGCTGCAAAAGAGGTGAGTTGTGCAAAAAGAATGTGTTACTTTCTGTCAGACGGGATGTTATCATTCTGAATCTGTCGTGGTTTAATGCTGCTTAAAGAAGTAGCTGAATGCAAACTTGTCATGGCAATGTCTCTTATGGATCTACTTTCCCTGATAGAGGTCTGTGGTTAATGTTACCATATCTAGAGGTCTAGTGGTGTTGGTCGAAGTGTAAATCTTTATATTTGCTTGTCAGATCTTAGATGCATGGTGGCCTATATAACAAGCAAAAGGAAATGTCTTATCTCTATACAGTACTCAGCTCTACAAAAAAAAAAGAAGAGCTAAGCACTACAGCTACACTAAGCACAGGAGCCCCCCCGGGTTGTGTGCTAAGCCCCTTCCTTTATTCTTTGTACACACATGACTGTACCCCATTGTATAACACCAACACAATTATTAAATTTGTGGATGACACGACAGTGGTGGGCTCATTAATAAGAACAATGAGTCTGCTTATAGGAAGGAAGTACAAGGGCTGACACTGGGGTGTAAAGAAAATAATCTTGCGCGTAACACCCCAAAAACTAAAGAACTTATAATTGACTTCAGGAGGAAGAGAGATGTACATTTATCATTGTACATACATGGCGAGGAGGTGGAGAGGGTTGGTAGTTTTAAATTTCTGGCCATTTCTGACCTCTCGTGGATCATGAATGCTAACATGCTTGTGAAAAGGCACAGAAGAGGCTGTATTTCCTGAGAATGCTAAGGAAGATAAATCTATCTCAGCATCTACTTCTGTTCTACTATCTCAGCACTATTGAGAGTGTCCTGACATATGGCATTCTTCCATGGTATGGGAGCAGCTCCACAGCAGATGAAAAAGCTCTACAGAGAATCATTAAACTGCCCAGAATATCACCGGGCTCCAGTTACCAGCCCTGGATGACATCTTCGCATCTTGCTGTTTGAGGAAATTGCATAACATTCTCAGAGACTCTTCCCACCCTGCTTACAATCTTTTTAGATTGTTGCCTTCTGGCAGAAGATAAACAACAATTAAAACTAGGACCACACATTTTCTGAATAGCTTTTATCCCAGAGCTATAGTTGCACTCAACAATGAACTAGAGGGCCACCATCAGTGAGCTATTGACAGCTATTCCCCGCTTAGGGGCAGGGAATTTTTTGGGTGGGTGGGGGTGTGTTTGGGGATTGTTATGTGTGTTGGACCTGGTCTCTAGGTGTTATGTGAATTTCATAGTATGCGTATACTGTGTATATAGGTACAATGACAATAAAGTAAAGTAAAGCTTGTATTGATAATGAAAGCTGAATAGATTTGTATATGTCCTCTCATAGCGATTGCCTGAACTAGTCCCTGCAATTTTCTTGACATGGTTCTTTTGGAAGTGATTTGCTTCCTAGGATTCAGAAAGAAGGACGGTCTGAAGGGTGCCAAGCTGGGCTGTGCCCAGGTGGGACTAGAACTCACAGCTGCAGGTTTCTAGGTGATTTCTTAACCATTACATCATGTTGGCTTCTTATAGCTGTATTCTACATGTTTACTATTTGTCATAATTGCTCTTGGTTTACTGGTAGTCATGCAGAATGATCAAGAGCGATTCAGACACTGAACCCAATCCCAACCATTGGTCATTTGTATTCCTCACCCCATCTGGTTGACAATATTTTAGTAGCTATTACTCCTTGTATCCTTTATATCGCTCTCATCATAAAAGCAAAATACAGGAATTGGGCATGGCTAGTCAAGTGAAGAGCAGGACCAGGGCAGACATGATAGCTGTGTGCTCCAATATTTGAGGGGCTGTCACATAGAGGAGGGGGTCAAGCTATGTTCCAAAAAGACCAGGCAAGGAAGAATGGATGGAAAGGATCAAGGAGAGATTGGTTCCATAAATAAGGAGAAATTTTCTGACAGCAAGAACAATCAACCAACGGAACAGCTTGCCTTCATATATTGTGGATGCTTCATCACTGGAAGCTTTCAAGCAGAGACTGGACTACCGTCTTTCAAAATTTGTGAAGGTTCTACCGTCTTTCAAAATTTGTGAAGGTTCTCCTGTCTGGGCATGTGGGATGGACTAGATGACCTCCAAGGTCCCTTACAACTCTGTTATTCTGTTATACATACTTTACAAAACTGCACATGACATAGAATCCTTTCTAGATGGGACAGCCATCTATCCAGTCTAGAGTTCTCTTTTGAGTCCAGTACTAGTGCTTGATTGTTCTTGATCATGAAGGATCTACTATAGCCTAATGCCATGTGGGCTGGGGAATAAGGGAATTTACTGTAATCTAAAACTTGGAGGGCAAAAGTTAAGGAAGTTTGTTTTAACCCTTGCTAAAAATGGGGCCCATCTTTAGTGCTTGGTAAAAAGTGACTGCTATACGCCTTGAAAAGTTTGCTTGTTTCTTGGAACTTAGATAATTTTGGTTTGGATGGATGTGAGATTTCAGTCTGGGATGTAAATCTGTCATGTTTCTAACAGGTTGGAATGCCTGGTAGATATTTGGTTCCAGTTTCGCCAGCAGTTGATTACATCTGGAGTTGAGCTTCAATCTCATATTCGAGAACATCTTGATGATACATTCAACTCTCTTATACAAAAGTAAGGAGGATCTCTCTCATAAAGTACTGTCTTTCTTTCTTTCCCACTGGCGTCTCCTTTCATGCTATGCCTAGTATGGGGATTGTTGTCTGTGTTGTTTGCTGACTCTAGACCATGGATTATCAGCAGGGGAGGCTGAAGATATTCAGAGGAGATCATAAAGATATTCTATCAACTGTTTTTGATGTTGGTTTTTTAAAGAGTTGAAATTAACATTTCAGCCTAGCATCAGACTCTTGATTCTATCAGCTTTGTTTCCTAGGTGTGAAACATTAAAATAATATTTTGTATTCAAATGATGCAGAACCATGATCTTTGACCCATTTCTTCAATTCGTTGCACATCAAAATCTTCCCAATAATTGTCAAGTGTTCCTCAACCTCAGCAACTTTAAGATGTGTAGACAGCATCCTGACTGGGAGCTTCTGGGAAGTGAAGTCCACACATCTTAAAATTTATGAGGTTGAGAAAGACTGGTTTAAGCAATTGGTTTTTAAAGATATCCCCAATCTGGTCCTTGCTTTCTCATTTCCCCTCCATTCTCCAAAGAAAACCAAAACAAAGAGATTAAAAGCAACAAAAAGCTGTATTTATTGATAAGAGGCTTCTTATCAATAGACTGCATGCGCATGTAGGATTCTCTAGGCAAAAAGAGAATGGTTACAGGTGGAACAGGTAACTCTTAAATACACAAAATGACAAAGGAATATGGGTGACTAAGGAATAGTTTTTTAAAAAGCTAAAGGGGACATAGAGCTACAGTCTAGCAGAACAAGATTCAGCCATCATGGGAGCTTAGTTCCTTGTTGCTCTCAAAACTTTCTCCACAATTTTCTTTTGCCTTTGTGCTACAAACTGGGACAGGTATTCCTATCTAGAGTCATATTTGACCCTGGAGCTATGAGGGGTGTGTGTGTGTGTGTTTGTCTTTGTGTCTGTGTATGTACATATGTATTTGTATATACACATCTATGTACAGCTTTATATACACACACATAGACACTTATATGTCTCTGTGTAAAGTAATAATGTATTGGACACACTTACGAGTTGTAAAGTGCACATCAAATTTCCCGGAGGAAACAACTTATTTTCCTGAGCTCTTAAATGCACTATATTTTTTGTATTACTCTCTGAAGTTTTTTTTTTGTTGAACCACACTTCTGTTATAGATTAAAACAGGCAAAATAGCACAGACATCAGAAACCAAGCAAGTAACCTATTTCTTGATCAAGGTTTGTAAAGTGCCAGGAAACCTCACTTTTCCAGAACCAGGTAAAATGGGCTTCATAAACAGTAGCCCATATTTGGTGGAGCAGTGTTTAGAATGCAGAATTGCAGCCTAACCCACTGCTTACCGCCAGCAGTTCGATCCTGAACAGCTCAAGGTTGACTCAACTTTCCTTCTTTCCGAAGTGGGTAAAACGAGGACCCAGATTTGGGGGGCAATATGCAGATTCTGTAAACTGCTTAGAGAGGTCTGTAAAGCACTGTAAAATGGTATATAAATGCTGTTATTATATACATACATACATATACATATATACATATATACATATATACATATACACATATACACATATACACATATACACATATACACATATACACATATACACATACATACATACATTTGATGATCTTATCACGCTAATGACATTAATGTCAGCAGTGACATTTCCTCCAGTTTCATGGCCATTCATGACATATGATCCCCCTTCCCCCAGTTACCAATTGCAAGTCTGCTCATTGATCCATTAAAGCAAGATTTCACTGTACTTGCGAAAAGGTTTGTTTTATATCTATGCAAGTAAGAATAAACCTAGCTGTCCATTTCAGAGAGCTCAAGCAGCTTCACATGCCTTCATCTTTTCTATCTTTCTAATTGAATATGCCTTTAATTGTTTATATCTTATACTGATAGATATGTTACAGCTAATAAATTATGAGTATTTTCTCTCCCAACATGTAAAAAATCCAACATCATGCATCTTCATCATTTGCTGAGATATGCGGAGGAACTCATAGTCCCAGTCTCATGAATATTTGTGTATATTAGTCATTGAACTTTTTTTTAGATCATTAGTCATTGATTTTTTTTGAGATATGCCTAATTAATAGTCCAAGTTTATGGCCTGTGACCAAAGATATTTTCTTGGAATATCTTCTTGGATTTACTAATGTTCATATTCTAACAATTAAACAATGTAGGCAGTGTGTAACTGGTAGCTTTTTATGACTTTCATGATCAGATAAAAACTCAGAGCAGAAAACCATTGGTTTGTATTTCACTTTTGTTCAAATACCTTGACAAAAAAGCAAACATTTGTTCTGCAATTATTTTTGACTTCATCATTTTCTTTGGCAGAACCAGCAAGGTGATTTATGATTAAAGCTGTTAACCTCTCTTCTGCCTCCTCCTCCCCATTTTAAGGCACTGCCAGTTGCAGTTCTAACTATAAAGAGTACTTAGATCTATATACAGTTTCAGAGTGCTTTACAGCCCTCTCTAAGTGGTTTACAGAGTCAGCCTGTTGCCCCCAACAATCTGGGTTCTCATTTTACCCACCTCTGAAGGATGGAAGGCTGAGTCAACCTTGAGCCAAGTCAGGATCAAACTCTTGGCAGTAGGCAGAGTTAGGCTGCAATACTGCATTCTAACCACTGTATCACCAGGGTCCCTAAAGTAATTGAACTGTTTTTTTCTGTACTCTTGAAAATGATAAAGCTTAAGTTTTCCTCCTTGAGTATTTATTTATTTTTATTTATTTGTATCCCACCTTTATTTTTACAAATCATTCAAGGTGGTGAACATATCCAACACACTTACCTCCTCCTATTTCCCCCACAACAATCCTGTGTGGTAGATTGGGATGAGAGAGAGTGACTGGCCCAAAGTCACCCTGTTGGTTTTCATGGCTAAGGCAGGACTAGAACTCACAGTCTCTCAGTTTCTAGCCCTGATAGACCAAACTGTCTTTCTGCATGTATGTGTGCATATTTATGTATTCTTGCTCACATAAGATGGGAACAAATGTCTTGAGGGTGAAACTCATTAGGTCTTGTCAATTACAAGCAGGAGCTGAAGTTTACTCTATTGTACATGTAGTCCTCCACTTACACTTATAACCTGGGCCAAAATTATGGTTAAGCAATGGCAAACATGATGGTCATTAAGCAAACATGGCATTTGTTATGCAACTATATTATACCTAATGGGTGGGGTTTTTTTGCTGAAAATCAGAAGTAAACACTGGTTTCCAGCCAAACTATCACAGACTATGTAACGGCTATAAATGTGGGTTGGTTGCCAAGCATTCCAAAAATGCAATCATGTGACTGCAGAAGGGAAAGCCATTGGCACTTCAAAACTGGGTTGTAAGTAGTTCCGGGGATATCTGTTGTAACTTCAAACGGTCACTAAGCAACTGGTCATAAGTTGAGGGCTACCTGTAAACCCTTCCTTTCCAATGAATTTAAATGTAAATATTAATTCTCTTCATGCTAATTATCCCAATGCCAGGGTAAGTGTTCTGAAGGGTGGGGGAGTGGGGAAAAAAGGTGATAGGATTTTCCCTATTACCCAACTTCCTTGTGAGTTGAATTCAGGAAACCTTCCCTGATATTTGCATCATTTATGCTCACCTAGATGTTTGGGGTCCTATTCCCTTTAATGCTAGAAAACAAGGCGAAGCCAAGGTAACATAGTAAACACAGTTGCAGTCATGTGATTTTATAATTAGTGACCACTTTGCTTAAAGACCAAGTTGCTGCTCCCAATTGTAGTTGCTAAGCGAGGACTTCCTATACACTGCAGTCAGATTTGCAGGATTAATATTGGCCCTGCTGCGTAGAACCTACCAAGAAATTATCCATACAAAGGCTAAAATTACATTAATATTGGTTATTATTATATACACAACAATGTGCAGTTGCACCAGCCAGTTCTTTAGCTGGCATTGGGCCATCAAACGCATAGTTCTTCCCATGAACTAGGATGTCATAATGTTTTGGGGTAGTATATGTGTGGATCCAAATAGTGCTGTCTTGTGTAATCGAAAGATGGACATTTTACCAATGTGCAGGTTTTCTAAGTGCCATCCAAGACTTTCTGGTATGGTACCCAATGTGCTGATAACCGCTGGTACCACCACAACCAGTTTACCCCATCTCTCAATTTTGATTTTCTGAGCTTGATACCTTCAGAATCTTTGACTTCTGTTCTGTTATCCCCTCATATCACCACTTTAATTATCTACACTTTCTTCTTTTCAATCCCAAATCTGATGTGATGTGCCAAGACTTTATCAGTTTGTACTTGGAAATCTCACAATATTTTATCTTGCTCATTTTTGGCTTCTTATGTTTCCCAAAAATTTTATATAACTATCACATGGTAATTTATATAGAGGTTCCAGTGAATTATATTGGCCACGATGTATGGCTGCTGTTTATAATCAGTTTGAGTGATCTTCTTGGACAAGAAGAATACACATATAATCTACTGTTTCTTCTGTTTCTTTGCACAATCTGCACTTTGAGATGACTTTATTTGGTTTGTTTAAAGTAAAGAGATAAAAGAACAAAAACTAATGATAGAAAAATTCAAAAGTGCAGAAAGAAAAAGGCATACAAAGACTTTCTTCAACAACAACTATGAGCATAAATTTACAAAGACCTCTTTCTATAAGTTTGCAACATAACTTCCATTTTTTCCTATTATTTATTTTATCTAGTCATAAATCCTTATGTCATAATTTCATTTGTTTGTGTTTCATGCCAAAATTCCCAAAGCAGCTTCTAATCAGCATTAAAATTAATTATGTCTTTTCTCCAATTAAAGTTTGCCTTCTTAGCCAACTTCACCAACTTCACCACCATTCTTCCATTCTAGATAATGTCAGGTCCATTCTAGGTAATGTGCATATAAAAGTCTTGTTGCTGCAATCAAATATGGAAACAAACTTTCATAAATGTTTGCCCAACTGGTTGACCATTGGTCCAAAAAGATTTTGTTTCAGTTATATATCAGTTTTTAAACTTGTCAAAATCAATGTGTGTATTTCATGTGGCCGAGCAGAATCAGACGAGGAGGAGGTTGAGGGAGGGCCTGGGACCTGGAAGGCTCTGATAAGAAAACATCATTGGAGACAGAGGCAGAGCCAGGGCCTTCTGTCCTCCCCCAGGTGGAGAGACAGCTGTCCCAGGTGTGCATATATACAGGAGGAAAGGAGAGGAGAGCAAAGGAAAACAATAAGCCAGCTCTCAGGGAAAGGTAGACACTAGCCAGCCCCTCTCTAGTTGGGAAATAAATAGGAGGGGTTTGGGAGTGGTCGATTGTTGCAGACAATTGTTCATTTCTAGTATACAGCAAAAAATTCGGATTCCTTTGCCAAACCCAGGTTTGTTGGGACTAATTTTTTTTATCCATGTAAATAAAAGACTGTTACTGCCCTGTTATAAAAAGGGGTTTTTTTTTTACTCATGAGTAAAGAGCTTATTATTACTTGTGAAGGCTGGGTTAGAACAGTATTTGACTCCAGATGTTTTTGGTTTTTTAAGAGGCTCATCAAACTTCCAACATGCATGCTATCCCATAGTGTTTCCCCTCCCGAAGTTGCTCTTTCCATCCTAAACCAGAATTTTTTCCCCTCTGCCTGCTGTCTTTATGAATAGGGACAGGGAAACTTAGAACTTAGAATAACTTTATTGCCACTTTGAATATACACTAATTGGCATACATTAAAATGTAATTAAGTTGCATACAGCTGTCAAAGGATTTCCACCTCTAATGTAAACATGGCAGGATAAATAAATAAATAAATAAATAAATACATACATACATACATACATACATACATACATACATGAGGCATGCATAGAAAATTATGCATGTGCCCACATATATTATGACATGGAGAAACAACACAGCCTAGTTCGGATGTATACATGTACATTGCAAGAGAAATAAATCTTGCAAGTTTACCAGATGGATTGGCATAGGGAACAAAGCTGTTACAGAATCTGGTAGTCCTGCTATAGATACTTTGGAACCTCCTCCCAGAGGGGAGCAACAAAAACAGATTGTGAAGTGGGTGTGTGGGGTCTCTAACAATGCTTTGCGCTCTAAACACATAGCACTTGTAAGCAATATCCTGGGAAAGGGAGTAGGGTGAATATTAAACCCTGTTGCTGCTGTTCCCAGAACTGGCTCTTCTGATACTTGAGCCTGGCTTGTGTTTCCCCTCCAGTTCCTTCTTGGTGGAAAAACAGCCCCCGCAAGTTTTAAAGACGCAGACCAAATTTCAAGCCAGTGTCCGCTTCCTGCTGGGACCTCAGTTACTCAAACATCCGCCAACATCATTTCTGGTCACGGCTGACATTGTGACAGAGAAACAGGCCCGGGAACTGACTGCCAACCATTCTGCCTCTGTCTTTAGGTGAGAGACTCAGTGTATCTCTCCTGATAGCTTTGTTTCCAAGTTTCTTTTTTTTTAAAGGATGTATTTGGGGTGAGAAGGGAACCAAGGCATAGATTCTTAAACACTGATCTTAAACACAGTGAGAGAATTTCACACGAACTGTTTATAGGAACTGCTTTGATATATACTTTCAGGGCTCCACATATGAACTGTTTCACTCTTTTCATGTTGACGGAAGGAGAAAGAAGAACTGGCAAAATGAGGAGCGATTTATCTCATGTAACTAGTGAATAGCTATAGTAACTTACAGAAGACTTAGAATTAGACTTAGAATAACTTTATTGTCACTTTGAATGTACACTAATCGGCATACATTAAAATAAAATTTCATTGCATATGAAATTTGTGAAGGTGGAGAAAGTGAAGTAACTAAATGAATAAAGTTCATCTTCAACTCAAATGATATCTGGATGAGAGAAACGTATCATAATAGTTTGCCCAGAGAAGTTTTGAAATTATTCTTAATAATATAGCAAAAGATAAATTTATAGGTATATAGAAGCGCGAGAGCGCGAGAGGAAAAATGAGTAGTAGTAGAAATTCTGCCTGCCGATTAGTCTCCAATTTAAAAAGCAGTCATTCTGTTATTTCTTGGCAACGTACAGGTAGTCCTCAACTTATGATCACAATTGAGCCCAAAATTTATGTGGTTAAGTGAGACATGTGTTAAGTGAGTTTTGCCCCATTTAAGACTTTTCTTGCCAGTTGTTCAGTGAATCATTGCTATTAGTAACCAGGATGTTAAGTGAATCTTGTTTCCCTACTTATTTTGCTTGTCAGAAAGTTGCAAAAGGCGATTCCAAGACCTTGAGATACTGCAGCGGTCATAAATATGAACCAGTTGCTAAGCATCTGAATTTTGATCACATGATCATGGAGATGCTACAAAGGTTGTAATTATGAAAAACGGTCATAAGTAACATTTTTCAGTGCTGTTGTAACTTTGAACAGTCGCTGAATGAACTGTTGTAATTTGAGGACTACCTGTAATGTGATAGCCTGTTTCTTCTCTTCAGAACTAATGTTTCAGAATGAAATATTTTACGAAGACAAGATTAGCTCCAGTGTTTATCCATAGGAGAACTGTTTTCACTATAGCACATAAACTTTAGAGTGGGAACTCTCAGGCCTCAAAGTTGAGTCTATCACAATGAATAATTGCTTCCTGGTAGTAAAGGAACCAGCTCATGATCTCTTGTTTTCCTTTTGACTTCAGTGAAGGCACTGGAGAGATTGTAAACAACACGGCGTCGCTGGATATAAATGCCTCCAGCAATTCTTGTACTGCTCAGTTCAAAAATTTGGTAAGTGGATTGAGAAGAAGTGAGTAGGAGAAGAATTGAAACAGCCTAACTGGTAAGATAGGCTGTAAAATGGGATGAGAAGCAATTTACCAAAAAAATGCAGAGAAAGCAAAATTGGAGGGGAAGGAGAGGTGTTGATCATGTCTGTCATTATGCGTGTGTGTGTAAGCTCAAATCAGTTTACAAGAAATCTCCATGTCATGGTCAGCTCGCTACGCAAACCCTGCTCTGTACTAGACATCAGCAATTTGGGGGTGGGGTGGGAGAAAGCATTGGAATGTGAGGTGGGTATTGAGTAGGGTACAGGAATGTAAGTGTTGGCTTGAAGCCTGAGACTGATCCAGCTCCCCAAGGTCATCAGCTGGGAAAAAGGCTGAGAGACCATTCCTAAAACAACATGAGTATAACCAATTGGCTGGACAATGGAGAGTGGGAGACCAGGGGAATGTTTTTCTATGCTATTTGTGTGTGAAAATGTTAAAACTAGCTTTTCCCCTTCTATACTCACATGGAATTTTCAGTAAAGTTATACTCTTGGTAAAAAATGTCCTCTTTGCCATCTCAACCAGTGAGACTGTTGACCACCCCAGAAGTAACTCACATTCAGACCATGGCCATGATTAACTTTAGAAATGTAGCAGTGTCAACCATCATTTGGGATGATGTAGCTCAGGTCTTGCACCATGACAAGATGCTAGAAGTGGTAGTATGACGTATATACCTTCAGACTGCCAGAGGGGATAATACTCTCCCATCTAGATAACTATAAGAGGAAAATGGGTGCAGCAGGGAACACAATTCTGATCCAAGTTTCCCCCCCCCTTCCAAGTTCCATCTTGTAAGGGAACTTTTTAAAAAATGATTTCCCTCATCTTCAGGACTGTTGCCTTTTTTTTATCCTCAACTCATTGTATTTCATGGGTATAAATCAAAAGGAACCTGTAGTTTTTTCTATTTTGCCCAACTTAATGGAAGCTTACAAATATAAAACAAAGGCATCTGAGTCCTCTATTAAATTCCACGAATGAGTGGCCAGAATCAAAAAAGAAAAGGTGATATGTGGGGCTCAAAAGATGTCCATGTAGCGCACGTTGGCATCTTCTTAGACCAAATGTATCTTTTCCTAAGATTGTGCAGCAGCTGTGCAAACCCAGGGAAAAATACGGCTTCTTTAAGGAGTCATTGAGAGATCTAGTAGAAGTGCCCCCTTGTTGGGAATCCCCTTTTCTCCTTCAAATCCCGAATGGTTACTCAACCTTACAAGAGATGTTTGCTTAGAAGCATGTTTGGTGAGCTTTGTCATTCAAGAAGGCCATTGGGAGGGGGGGGGGTCAACATATTATAAGCTGGGAGATAAGATTTGGAACAGATTTTCCCTTGCAGAAGTTAAGCCAACAGAGATTTGCCTTTTCTCATCTTCAGCTTCTCAAAAAGATCAAGCGTTGTGACCGCAAGAGTACAGAATCCGTAACGGAAGAGAAATGTGCTGTCCTCTTCAGTACCAGCATCTGCCTTGGACCCAAACAAACCAACTTCCACCTACAGGTAGAAACACCATGTGGGGGCTGGTATTATTCTTATAATTGGCACTAGTGCCATTAGTTGGCACAAGAGATGTAATGTGCTGCTGGCTTATTGCTTCCTTGAGAGAGAGAGAAACACACAAATAGGTTAGGCAAAGCCTCGAAAAGAACCAAACACCATTAGTGTCCTTCTCTGTCACTTCCCTCTTGAGCAGTTTGGCACCAGAGATACAAATAGGATGCAAATTTCTAGGTCTGGCAACAAGAAGGTTTTGTGGTGCACTTTTGGGAGGAATAATTGATCTGCTATGAGAAGAAACACTCACAAATGGGGCAGTATCAGGATTGGTTGACTATATGATGTTTTTTTATCCATGCAAATTTCCTTCTCTTGCCCCAGGGTTCTTTCAGTAGAACTTGGCAACAATTCTGTTTCCAATAATGATGTCATTAATCATGTATTAAACCCCAGTTTCCAACAATAGACAGATAGCTGGTTGTCAACCCAACTTCATTTTCTTACTTAAGTCTCTTTGGGTTTCTGGGCTTCACAGGATCTAATAGGATCTCTGTTTGTATTGTACCACCTTTCCCATCTTGTAATAAATTGAGCTTTATTACAAGTTCCTTAGGTCTGATTTGAATACCTTGCTTTTCTGAGAAGATCAGGAGCTTATGAAAGCTGAGATGAGTAGAGAAAGTTGGGAGAAATTGTCAATTTGGTGAGATCCTATCTTAAATTATTTCGTTCAATATGTTACAGTAGGGGAAGGCTTCGGGTAGTTGGCCTTCTTCATGCAGTCACTTCTTGCCCTGCTGTGTACCCTAAAACTGGTTTAGACTGGCTTGAATCCTGCACAAAATCACTCCTGATAAGAGCTCAGGATAGTTCTATATAAGGTGATCTAAACTGATTCAATCAGCTTAGCTCTAAGCTGATCAATCAGAAACAAAAGACAGCAGTCCATTTTAAAGAAAACCATCAGTTGTTAACTGCAACTCTTTGCTCCCTCCTGCTTTTCTAGGCTCTGTCGCTTCCCATTGTGGTAATTGTGCATGGAAATCAGGACAACAATGCCAAAGCCACCATCTTATGGGACAACGCCTTTGCTGCTCCCGTAAGTGAAAAGTGCAGACTAAGACTGCTAATCATTAAGGGAAGAATTTAATGTGGATATTTAATTGTCATAAAAGTGTGGATTCTCCCTCCCCCCATCCAGACCTTTCGCACAGCCCTCAAGATCTGGCTATCCCGTCAGGCCTGGGGATAAAGATCGTAATCCGTCCCCACCCGAATGATGAATGAATGTTGTGTTCTATTTTAATTTATGTATTGTTTATGTCTTATTGTTTTGTATTCCCCTCCCTATAAATTGTAAGCCACCCTGAGTCCCCTCAGGGAAAAGGGCGGCCTATAAATAATAAACCTAAACCTAAACCTAAACCCCCCACATTCCTTAGGAGAAGGATTTGAACCTATGAGCCTCCAGAAATCTAAGCCAGCCAAGGATGCTAGGAGCTGTTCAGCAACTTCATCCCAGAGATTCCCCATCTCCAACCTAGAGCCTCTCTATAATACCTACCATAGGAAAGGATCTGGTGGGGCAGTTAAATTCAGGGTTAAATTCTTACTCAGTCATGAAAATCACTGGATGAGTTTAGAATAGCAAAGATGGGGGGAAATCATGGACACTGCCAAAAATTCTCAAAGAAAAGTAAGATATGAACTAAAATTATTCCTGCCATTTGTATGTGGGGCCACATACAGTGGCTTCTCACTCTACCATTATGCCAGTTTCTGGAAAGGAAACTTTTCACATAAACTTTCTCTACGTGGCCCAATGGCGTTTCATATTTCAGGCTGAACTGGAAAACTAATCATAGTTCCATTGGTGTAAGCCAGTGGCACAGTGGTTAGAGTGCAGTACTGCAGGCTACTTCTGCTGACTGCTGGCTGCCTGCAATTTGGCAGTTCGAATCTCACCAGGCTCAAGGTTGACTCAGCCTTCAATCCTTCCGAGGTCAGTAAAATGAGAACCCCGATTGTTGGGGGCAATATACTGACTCTGTAAAACTGAGTGGGCTGTAAAGCACTATAAAGTGATAGGTAACTCTAAGTGCAATTGCTACTGGTATAAACCAGCTAAAAGAAATTGATAAGGCAGTGTGAAACCAAGGTAAGATTTAGAGTTTCTGTTCTTAGTGAGGGTTATTTTTTAGTACCAGATCAGCCTTTGAGGAAATATAGGAGTACTGTTGCCTGCTACAATTTATAGCAGGAGTGTGATGGATGCTCTCTCTCTTGATCTGTTCCAGGATCGCATTCCCTTTGTGGTGGCCGAGCGTGTTAGTTGGAAGGCAATGTGTGACACACTCAACCAGAAGTTCCTTGCTGAGGTGCAAACCACAAAAGGTCTACTCAAGGACCATTACTTCTTCTTGGCCCAGAAGATCTTTGGTGACAATATCACCACTCTAGAGGAACTGCAGAGATGCCACGTGTCTTGGTCCCAATTCAATAAGGTCTCTCCATGGGTTTTGTTAGAAGGTTGATATGATAACCTCTTCAGCTTATCTGGTTAGTGTCATCTGTTTCTCACCCTCACTTTGTAACTTTCAGGAGATGCTTCCTGGTAGAGGATTCACATTTTGGCAATGGTTTGAAGGCATCCTTGACCTCACCAAGAAATATCTGAAGAACTATTGGTCTGACAGGTAAGAAAATAAATGGATCAAAACCAGGATGCATTACATAATTCAGTTTGGTGCAGTGGTTAAGGTGCTGGACTAGAAATGAGGAGATTGAGTTCTAGTCCTGCCTGAGGTATGAAAGCTGGCTGGGTGAATTTGGGCTAGTCACTATCCCTCAGTCTAAATTTTCATAGAATTTTTGTTGTGGGGAAATAAGAAGAGAGAGCATTATGTAGGCAGCCTTGAGTTGTAAAAGATAAAGGTTGGATATAATTTTTAAAAAAAAAATAATAATTATAAAATCGAATTAGGAGTGAAAGTCTGAAAAGAGAACTTGTTTTCCTCCCAATTTTTTTTAAAGTATAAAAAAGTACATTTGTTGACCAGATCGTTTGAGTCTAGATACCAGCCTATACTGATACTCATAGAATAAGAAACTGCAGCTAGTTTTTCCCCCCAGTTTCACAATCAGAGAGGTGCACTTTTTCTTTTCAACCATTACTACAATTCTCTAAGCCCTGCAGTGTTGATTATTGATTTTCTCCTCTGTTTTCCCCCCTCTATCTGTCTATTTTGTTCATGCAGATTGATCATGGGCTTTGTCAGCAAGCAGTATGTTTTCAATTACCTGAGCAATGCTCCAGCTGGGACTTTCCTGTTACGTTTCAGTGACTCTGAGATTGGTGGCATCAGCATCGCCTATGTTTCCTACTTCCCAGATGGTATGCCTTTGCATAGGAGAGCTCCATATTCACAGAGCTGAAAGCGGAGGAAAAATAGGTTTTTCTGTCTCTGATGGATAGGTGATCGTCAGTGAAACCTTTTTCACTTTTACTCTGAAGTCAGCATTGTTGAAACGGAGAATAATGTTATTATATTCATATGCCCCCCCCCCAACTGCAAGCAATTCTAGGCAATTTATAATTGTTAAAACATTTTTTTAAATGAAGAACAATACAAAAAACAGCACAAGACAAACGAACAAGGATGTCAAAGAAAACAAACCCAGAAGGGAACAGAAAGGAAGAAAGGAGCTCTCCCAAGGCCTGGGCGAAGAGCCAGATCTTTAAGGGCCTTTGAAACACCAGCAGGGTGGAACCATTTAAATTCCAGGGGGAACTTCATTCCCGACTGTAGGCATGCTTCCAGAATCCCAATAAGTGGCAATGTTTAATTGATATTAATTTGGCAGTGCATCAACCCTGACAAATTGGTTGAGCACTTACTATGGGAGAGAAGCAGTCCCTCAAATAACTAGGTCCTCTGCCATGTGGGGCATTACAGGTAGCAACCAGCATTTTGAATTTCACCCCAAAGCAAACTGGCAACCAGTGCAGCTCACAAAGCAGAGGTGTTACATAGGCATATTGTGGCAAATCCGTTGATTCAAAAGGGCAAGGAATCAGCTAATTACATTTCAGATCTCTGATAACCTCTGGTTGTAAGGTTGCTGGGAAGGATGGGTGTGGTTATTGGTGCAAAGCTGCATGGCTGGAGCTGGCTGTTGGTGAAACTCAGTACACCTGCATGAACATACAACACGAGTCAAATTATCTACTCAATATTGTTCTACTTCTCTAACAAGCAGCAGTATTTTTAGGGGTTCACGTGAAATCCTTCATGTTCCTATCATGGAGCAGTTTCTGCTTCCACCATTTTATAGTGGCTGTCTGAGTTTTCATGTGTATACTGTATATAATATATACTCCCAACAATTCCTCCTGGGATCTCTGTGCCTCACTGAAACACATGACTTGCAATTTGCCATCAAGCAGAACTCTCCGGCTAAGTTTGACCACAGCTGTGCATTCTCAGCAGAGTGAGGGTTTAAGTCTTACAGGAACACTGCGGTCTTGCTAGGAGCAACTCCAGCATCTGGCTTGTGTATCACAATTCTTGGAACCTAGTTGCTTGTTGGCTAACCACAACCTCGTCTCTCCCTTGATTTGCTATTGTAAATTTGACTGGACCTTGGACTGCTCTACTTGGAAAGTTGCCTTGCCCAATTAAGTTCTTATCAATAACTAACTGCTGTTTCCTTGCTGTGGAGATTTGCAAAAGCAAGTCTTTCCCTTAACACACCAAGTGTCTGGCTTTTGAAAGGGTGCTAAAAAAAATGACAGGATGGGAATGCTGGACAGTTCCCCATGATTCACATGCCCACCGTTGCATGGCAGCAGAGGAGATCCAATCACTAGTCTACCACTTTGAAGATCGTGTGGCCTCTAATTGCTGCAGCAGGAAGGTTGGCATTGGAAGTAGGAAAGAACACATAGCTTTGTGGTGAGGAGCAGGACTGCAGTTAGGTGTTGGTGCAAGTATATGACGTACCCCAGTTTTGGCAGCTGCCTGGGCATTGACCTCTTGCATTTTCAGCCAAAGCATTGCTTACTCAGGCAACTTCCAGGCTCACCTATTGAATTATTAGCCAGTCTGCCTGCCAGACTGTTGAACTTTAGTTCTTGCCCTGCAATGGAGATTGGATACATAAGATAATAGTGTGGCAGCTTCTAACTCCCTTGGGATTGGAGACTATCAAGGAGAAGAAGAAATGTATGTGTCGGGTGTAATGAGATAAGCTGGGAAACGTACAGCAGTCAGAAATGCACCGTGGCTATTGAGGTACAGGAGGCAAAAACAGCTCAAGGATACTACTGACTGATAGCTAAGTTATTTGACTGCTGAGAGGTTGGTTACATCTGATAGGTTCTGATGAGAAAGGGATGGCAGATGATGTATAGAACATTCACAGTAACATCCAGGTCATAATGGGCAAGGGAATATATGATGGGAATCCAGGAGCAGGAGGTAAAATGACAGAAGAATCTCCTAGGAGAAAGACAAAGTTGAATTATGAATCCAAATCAGGGATTACATCATAAGTGATAACAGTGGTAAAATGTTTTTTCTTCCTCTCATCAACCTTTTAAAAATGACCCATTCCCTGCTGGGGAAGAAAGGGTCACAAGAACATATTCAGGACTGCTGTGAGAAATACTTTAGGGATATGACAGATAAAGTTACTTGGATTCACTCAGAACTAGATTCCAACTGGGCAAGTAGCGAATGAGATGATCTTGTCCTTTTGCCTGGAAAGTCTTTGCCCTTAAATACAGGATCGTTGAGACTGTTAACATGGACATCTGATTTTTAGACCCTTGTTATTCCTGGCTAGTGAAGTTTCTCTTGGGAGTGATATGTGGTTGGGAAGACATGATAAATGAAACCTTATGGATGGTTCTGCCTGGCTTGAAGGAGTTAGGTGTGTCTCCTCCTCAATAAATTGTTAAACTTGATCTGGGCAATTTTTGGCCAGTCTCCAATCTCCATTTTCTAGGGAAGGTGACTGATAAGGTGACTGGTTATAGTTTGAGAGGGTCCCGGACAGTGGTGGATTCCTACCAGTTCAGACCGGTTCAGCCGAATTGGTAGTGATTTGGCGGCCTGGGTCATTGGAACCAGCAGTGACCCAGGTCTGCCATACCCTGAACTGGTTCTCTGGGTGGCGCCATAGGCGCCACCATCTTGTTTTTCGCTTCTGCACATGCGCAGAACAATTTTTATTGTACTGTGCATGCATGCACATCAAGCGCATGCACACACAGTGTGTCCACGAGAAAACTGGCTGTAGTGCCCTGGTCCTGGAGGAAATGGATCATGTGGCTAGGTATAGAATGGAGATATCACTGAACATATGTGTCGATGCTTTGTGGCAAAGCCAGCTGGGAGATGTTGCGACTGTCCTGATTTCCCCCAATACTCTTTGGATACCATCAACCATGATATCCTAGATTAATTGTAGGGATTTGAAGTGGGGTGCATTGTGTTGTAGTGGTTCGCCTTTCTCTATAGCCTGTTCCAGATTGGAGTAGATGTGAAAGAGCGGTGGAGCCGAAGTTCCCTGATCTCAGCCCTCCAGTAAAATCTACATGAAACCATTCGTTGACGTGGTGGGTGGTACCATAAGTATGCTAATGACACCCGGTTAGTCATCTCGATCCCAAGTCAATTAAGCAATGCTGTTGCTGAGATCTAAAGGGAGGAACAGATCTATGCTTAATCCAATTTGCATGTTACCCAGACGTGGATAGTCATATAAATTTAAATAATCAATTATAATTTGAACTTGTAGAAGTCCCACCCAAAGGCCTGATATACAGAGAAGCCTAATTCAAGCAAATCCAATGCATCTAGAAAATGTGGGTGGCTGCTCTGGATCATAGGTATATATTTTGTGTGTGTGATGGGCTGACATTTTCATTTCTTTACGGGCTGTTTTCTCTTCCTTTGTCTCAGGTTCCACTCAGGTGGAGAACATCCAGCCATTCACAGCAAAGCAATTGTCCATTCGTTCACTAGCTGACTGTGTTCTGGATCTCCCACAGCTCCATATGCTTTTTCCTAACAGACCCAAACACGAGGCTTTCAGAAGAGACTACAACAGTGAGTGGTGGGGAGAAGGGCAGGGGAGGAGATACAGACCAAAGGAGGCTCAATTTTTTACAAGGGTGTCCTTCCCTAAGTGAGCTCTTCCTCTCCTGTTCCTGACAGGGGCAGAATTTAACATTTGATGGAATATATCTGGTTGAAAATCAAGTTGGGAGGCTTGATGGAAAAAATATGGCAGGCGTGGCTTTCAAAAACCAAGATCCAAAAGAATTCCATTATTTAAATTATCGATTCAAATTCTTTAAGCTTACTTACACCCAAAAGGAATTTTTTTTGCCAATAAACAGCAAAATGAGAAATGTAACATGATTAGAGCAGCATAAATTAAAAAATGACAAAGTAAAATGGCAAGGCATAAGATTTTTTTCAATTAGATAAAGAAATTTGATTTATATTCAGAATTCCCAAGAAAACACCTGAAAAAGGAACAAAAATGGCACCAAGAATACTTCTCTAAGAAGTTATTCCCAAATTGTTTTGCCACTATAAAGAAGTGCCTCTGTTTTAGAGACTGTAAATCAATTTACTGTGCACATGGTCCTATAGCAAGAGGGCATTTCTGGTTAAATTTCTTTTTATGTGTTTCTCCCCACCCCCCTTGACTTTATATTTGTTTAGATGGATATAGTAAAGAACAAGATTAAGTTAAATTCGAAAAACAGAGGAGCAAAATTAAAGTCAGGGAGAGAAAATATTTTATGTGTCCCACAATCAAAATAACTAGAAATGAATATGCTCATTGTGTAATGCTAGTCTTAGCTGAATAAAATTATCAAAATATAGTAGGAAATGTGTATTTTGACAGAACATGTATTATAATTCCGCCTGCCAGCACACATTTTAATTAAGGTTCTTATAGATCACAAAATAATGTGAAAGTGGAGCTTAGAATAAACACATATAAAATGGCATAGACCTGATCGGGGTTGATTTGCTCTGGGAGTTCTCACGCATGAACATTCATATTTCAAGTGACATGACGCATAATCAAACAAAAGGTGTGTCTGCAGAGCTTTTGCTGTATGTCAGTCAGAAAATACGAAGAGGCTCATTTCTATTGATGAACTTAATACTTTTTTTAAATGACTCAGAACCTGTTTGGAGATTCTAAAGATAAGGCCGAGCAAGTTACAGGATAAACTCCATCTAGTATTTGGATGGCAGCTCATAAGTGGAATTTCTGCCTGGACCAATTCCAGCATCCTTCTCTGAGAATTTCTAAGTCATTGAATGCATCAAACCCCAAACAACTGATTCATCCCTATTTAAGACTCTACATTTCCATAGTTGATAAACTTGAAGATATCAGGCTGAGAACTGCTGCTATAGAGGGAAGCAACTTCTGCTTTAGGGCTTCCTCTTGTTACAAAACTTCCTTGAAATTACTTTCTGTACAAAAAAATATGAACCGATTTGTGTGTTGAGAAGCTAAAATGTGGTTATGTTTCTTTCCACAGCAGAGACACGAAAAAACACCAGCAGTTACGTCCCAGCCACAATAAAGATAACTGTAGACTCGTGAGTGTGTGAATTCTCCAACTTTTTTCCTCTTCTCTTAACATTTCATGGGATTGGGTACAAATATGTTGACCATCTTTTCCTAATTAACCTTTCCAATAGTAGACAGGAAATTCAGACCTATCTTAATGAAGGAAGATCTGAAAAGCACTTTGGTCAGATGGCACTTTCTTTCACTTATGTCCCCTTTGTCCTTAGAGCTTAGAACATAACATAACAAGGTTGGAAGGGACCTTGGCGGTCTTATAGTCCAAGCCCCTGCTCAAGTAGGAGATCCTATATACCATTCTGGATAAATGGTTGTCCAATCTCTTCTTGAAAACCTCCAGTGATGGAGCACCCACAACTTTTGGAGGCAAGCTGTTCTGATTAATTGTTCTTGCTGTCATGAAATTTCTTCTTAGTTCTAGATTGGATCCCTCTTTAATGATCTTCCACCCATTATTTCTTGTCCCGCTTTGGAGAACAAATCGACCTTCCCCCTCTATGTGGCAGCCCCTCAAATATTGGAAGACTGTTATCATGTTGCCCCTAGTCCTTCTTTTCACCAGACTAGATATATCTAGTTCTCTCAACTGTTCATCGTACAATTTAGCCTCAAGACCCCTTATCATCATTTGCTTTTCTTTGTATTTTTTTCTAGGGTCCCAGCATTTTTTGTGTGTGTATCATGTTCTTCCATTACTATCTTACTGGATTTCCAGTTTGGGCTGTTTCTCTCTCCCTCCCTCCCTTCTTGCTATGGGGAAAGGAGTCCAACATAACATTATCAGACTGTTGAAGGAAACTAATGGATAGTATCTGGGTGGGGTTTTATTATACGCCATCCAGGGTCACATTCATGAGATGGACAACTATATATTGTAATTTAGATGGATTTAGGTTTAGGTGATTTAGATTTAGATTTCACCTTCTCCATCAGCCTTGATTTTATCCTATTGGTATCATTTTGAACAAGGCAAGTGAAAGCACTCTTTAAGATTAGATATGCCTCTTAGATCAGTATCTGTGAAAGTGCCAAAAGTTAACAAATGGATGTTCACACAAGTTGTGTTCAATTCTAGACCCTGCTTATTCCCTACATCAATTCAGAAACCAGTTGACACTCT
Source organism: Thamnophis sirtalis (assembly GCF_051295495.1). Lineage (NCBI taxonomy): Eukaryota > Metazoa > Chordata > Lepidosauria > Squamata > Natricidae > Thamnophis > Thamnophis sirtalis. The sequence continues at coordinate 160,851,233 of NW_028261383.1, forward strand.
GGGCAGCTCTAATGTGAATCTTGCAGTCCATTCTGATTCAACTTATCATGAGTAAGAACTTACTGATTGATTGCAGAGAATCCTACCATTGTGTGTCTATTATATAATGAATGTCTACGAAGGAGTACCAAGAGGAACTACCTTCTCATTGCCCCTATTTTTTATCCCCCAATCCTTCAAAAGTCCCTGTTTCACTGATTGGTTTCACTCCTTTAACATTGAAGGAGAATGCTGTGGAAGCCCAAGCTTGAGCTATTACTGGGCCTGGAAAATGAGAAGAAGGGAAGAGAATAAATTGCTATTTGTCTTCCAATCAAATGTATATTATTAATTTGTCTGGTGTACATGTATCTGATTATATTGGGTGTGGGAGGGAGGAAGATAAGAAAAGAAAACAGAACTTTTGTTCTGAAGAGAAGCTGCAATCTCAGGGAAAAGGTTGAGGGCAAGATTTCTCACCAATAGAAAATGATCCACCTACAAGTTCTGTAAAGCTGTTGTCTTCCAATGGAAAAGAACAATTTCATTTACTCTGATGTGAAACCATAAGGAAAAAAGGATTTAGCTTCCGGTAGCGGCAGTACGGTAGGACCATGGCCAGAGCAGTTTCTGGACTTCTACTAAGAGATACAGAGAAAAAAGAACATAAAATGCAGCTATTTATAAAATGCTTCGAAGTAGGATTGATGTAAGCATCATCTTCCCTTTGATTTTATGAAAGAAGATGTGAAAGTACTGTGCTAGGTTTCTTTTTTTGTAGTGTTGATGTGTATCCTTGGTATGGTTTTACTCAGAAGAAAAAAATGCTGATTAATTCAGTCTATGGGTAAACAGTAAGAAAGATGACCTTGACAGAAATACACAGGAACCATTACTTAGGCAAAAGTGACTGAAACATTATTTTATACCCAGAACAACTAAATCAGTGGTGAGATTCAATTTTTTTTTACTACCCGTTCTGTGGGTGTGGCTTGGTAGGCATGGCATGGCTTGGTGGGCTTGGTGGGCAAGGGAAGGAACTATAAAATCTCTATTCCCTCCCCACTCCAGGAGAAGGTTACTGCAAAATCCCCATTCCCTCCCAATCAGCTGGGAGGCAGAGAATAGATGGGGGCAGGGCTAGAGATGGTATTTACCAGTTTTCCGAATTACTCAAAATTTCCGCTACCAGTTCTTCAGAACTGGTCAGAACCTGCTGAATACCACGTCTGAACTAAATCCCATTCAGAAGCAGCTCAGACAGACTGGAATATAAGAAGGAAGAGGAAGTACAACACAATGAGACTTGAAAGACTCATGTCAGCTCCTTTGAAAGATGAGATCAGGAAATCAACTCTGCAGAAAGATTAAAACTACTTTTATTGAGATTGGCTATAAGTATGATATATCATTCTGACCTTAAAGATGTTTCTGCCCCTTTTGTCTAGGTGGCAGTTCCTGCGTATTTCTGTAAGATCCTCTTCCTTACTCTCTACGCTAAGTAGTAGTATGGGCCAATATTGACTGGATTCTCTGACCTCTTTTGTTAAAAGTAGTGATTCAGAGGGTGAAAGTGGATGTTGACTGTAATGTGAATGAGAGCAGATGCCTCATTTCTCCCTCCCCTCATTATTTTAACAATGCAGCTGCCCTCCCTTTTGTGGAAAGATATGAATCTCAAAATGCTTCATCGTTTGTTCGTTTTTTTAGGTTTCAGCTATCTTTGTTTGATATTGAAATAGAGCCAATTTAGTCTAGTGCTTAAGCACCAGGTTACAACCAGGATTCCAGGAGTGGATTCTAGCCCATTTTAGGCATGAAAGCCAGCTGGCTGACTTTGGGCCAGTCACTCTCTTTCAGTGCAATCCACCTCAAAGAGTTGTGAGGAAAATTGGAGGAAAGAGCATTAGTGATGTTCACTGTCTTGAGTAATTTAAAAGTAGTAAAGGCAGAATATTTTTTTTAATGTCTCTCTCTCTCTCTCTCTCTCTCTCTCTCTCTCTCTCTCTCTCTCTCTCTCTCTCTCTCTCTCTCTCTCTCTCTCTTCTCTCTCTCTCCCCTTGCTTTGTAAAAAAATATCCCTATCCCTATCTCTGTTTCAGACCAAAGTACTTAGGAAGACAGTGCATTGATTTGGAATTCAGGGTGTCAAACTGGATTTAATTGAGGGCCGCATCAGGGTGGTGTTTGACCTGTGGGGAGGGGGAGGGGGCATGGCCAGCTCAACATCACTCATTGAGGCTCCGTTGTTTGCTGCGATGGCCTCCTGCAGTCCTATGCCAGCAAAGACGGAGCCCGGGCGGGAGCTCCATTTTTGCTGGCAGAGGTACCATGGGCCGGTCATTCACTGTTTCCAGGGTGGCCCCGCAGGCCAGTTCTAAGCACCCCATGGGCCAGATTTGGCCTGTGGGGCTTGTGTTTGGCACCCTTTATTTAGGTGGAAGGAGAGAAGCTTCAAAGGAAATGTGTTATGAGGAATGATTAACTGCTCTCTCCTGTGCTAACTTTGCATCTGGTGGCATCATGCAAGTTACAAAATGGTGCCTATTGTGTGATAAAAGTTATATTAGGTAAAAACCACTGTTCTGCTTACTCCTCACTTAGAATGGCACTGTAACTCAGATTCTTTCTCCCCACCAAACCTTTCTCAAAAGGCTGTTGAAGGGAGCGGACCCCATCTAGGTCAGGTTTCTCAACCTCAGCAACTTTAAATGTGTGGACTTCAAGTCCCCAATTTTCCCATCCAGAATGCTGAGTTGAGAAACCCTGATCTACACTGCCCCTGGAGGCCACTTGAAGGAAGAGCAAAGTAAAAATGCAGTGTAATATAAATAGAAAGGTAGAATTAAAAAAACAATTGAGCCCAGAATTTTGTCCCAAAGTTGTGACAGTTGTAAAATGGGTCACCATGTGACTAGACCTGACTTTACAACCTTTTTTTGTGGCAATCGCTAAGCAAGCATGGCAGTCATTAAGCAAACACTTTGCTTTGCTCTTCGTTGAGCAAGCTCATTGTTTGCTGTGAGGCAGTTTTTGCCAGAAACTGAAAATAAATGGGGGCTTTCAGAAAAAAATTATAAATTGGCCTAATTGCCAAACGCCCAAAAGTTGGTCATGTGACCATTGAGAGAGGCATATGTTACAACTTCAAAACTGAGTCATAAGTAGTTTTTGATTGAGGGGGGATTTTATTGTAACATCGACTACCCTGTTTCCCGGAAAATAAGACCTCCTCAGATTATAAGCCCAATCAGGCTTTTGAGCGCATGCACTAAAATAAGCCTTCCCCTCAAAATAAGCCCTCCCCAAAAATATTGCAACACACCATCAGCGTTAAGGTGACCACTCTCACCGCCTCCTGCACCTCAAAAATAATAATATGTCCCCGAAAATAAGGCCAACCTTATTTCGGGAGTCAAAATAAAATAAGACCCTATCTTATTTGGGGGGAAACATAATAATTACTAAGCAACTGATTGTAAGTCAAGGATTACCAGAAAGTAAAAAGAAATCAGTGCAGGTGTATTGTATACTCATTTCAACATTTACAAAATCTTGAGATTATTTTGTCCAGTGTTTGACATAGCTTTCTCTTTGTTTGCTGCAGCCCGCCAGTCATGGTTCCATCACCCATTGGAACATCTTTACCCAGCAGCACAGCATATGGAAGCTCACAGTTGCCATTGTAAGGATCCCTACCTGAGCAGGTTCCTTTCTGTTGTCTCAGTAAGAATAGCGGCAAGCAAGCAGGACACTGACTGAATGTTATACAGCTAGTCCGCAGTTAACCAACACACTAGGGACCAGCAACTCAATTGCCAAGCCACGTTCATTAAGTGAAACTTCATGTGACCACACCCAGACTTATGACATCAGGTTACATTGTGGTTGCTAAGTGAAACACCCCTGGTTGGTAATAAGAGATCATGTGACCGAAGCTTGCATTTTTACAGCTGGCTTTTCCATTGACTTTGGAATTCCGCTGTGAAGCTTACAAATGGTGATCATGTAACCTTGGAATACTGCATGGTTATAAGTGCGTGCTGATTGCAAAGCATCAGAATGGCAGTCATGTGGCCATAGAAAATTGCAAGGGTCTATGTTTGAGGATCAGTCATAAAGTTACATTTTCAGTGCTGTCCTTACTTCATAGTCACTAAACAGCCATTGTTAACCAAGGACTATCTGTACTTAGATCTCACCAAGAACTATTTAATCCAGCATAATGTAGAGATCTGGGCATAATATATAGGAACATTTATTGAAATGTGCAATATGAAAAAGCAATAAAAATAGCTATTTGCCCAATATTGATACCATACATAAAGCCTAATTTAAATATAATTGGACAATTTAAAAGCATATTTGCATATTGTCATATTAATTTAATGCAAGTTCTCTTTTTCATTTTGCAATATTGGGCAATCAACCCAAATTACCTATAGAGCAAAAAAAAAAAAAAAAAAAACCAACCCTCAGAGTCATTTCCCATCTCACTATTCAACTGGCTTTGGATTTTATGTTGATGCCACCTAGCAATGTCAGGGTACCCTATTCCACTTTTCAGAGCTGCATTGTGACCACCCTTTCTATCCTCTCACAGTGACTTAATGACTTGCTCATACCCTATGGGCAATGCTTCGCCTCTTGGTCCAATGGATTCATACCCCATGTGCCAAGATGTAGAGATGCCGGACCTCTCTATGCAGACTGAGAACACCATAACATACTCAGAGAATCTTCAGCTCCATGTAATGGCAGACCCATTAAGGTGAGCATAGATGGCATCTTGCAAGTGGAAAGATAATTATCAGAGACATTTATCACGATGGAGCTTTGCAATATTGCTTTTTTTTCCCCTGTAGTTTTATCTGAACGCATGTCATTGCTTCCTCCAGAGTCCCCAGAAATTATGGTATAGGGAACCTTTTACAAAATCAATTATTTCAAGCAATCTTTCAAAGCATGACAGGATGACATACTTCTTATTTGATTGAAATGCTAAGCAAATTAGTTTAACTATCAATGTCCTCAGTTTCTGATTGCTGAGGTTAGTTACTGAGAATGAAGTAGACACTGAATGGCAGATAAAACAGGGCAGGGCAATGTAGAAAGTGCAATTGAGAATGATAATTGTTGGACTGATGTCTACAGAGGTTCTCAGTCATCCAGGGCCTGGTTGTCCCAAAAGTGCTTTTTCCAAAAGGCAACTGGACTTTCCGGTTTTTCTTTGAAGATGTTTCGCTTCTCATCCAAGAAGCTTCTTCAGCTGGGAGCAAAGAAGAAAACGAAACATCTTCAAAGAAAAACCAGAAAGTCCAGTTGCCTCTTGAAAAAGTACCTTTGGGATGTTGGATTGATGAAATTTGTTAAGAAGCCAAGGAAGCTGGGGGATGGCAAGGCTGCAAATTTGTAAGTTCTTGGCCGGAAGCCAAGAAATTGGGGAGGGAAAATATAATGGGATGATGGCATGATCTTGCCTGTTGGTTGTGAGGTGCTTCATGAGAACTAATTCCTCAAATCCATTTGCTCACTGCCTGTTTCCCCCTCCTCCCCCCCAGAGTGGCTGAAACCATTTCCCCACCTTCCAGTGAAGAGTTTGAAAAGCTTCTGCACCCAGACCAAGACCTGCACCCGGACCTTCACTTTTGCCATAATCCAGTGTGATCCATTTTTATGTGCTTGTCGTCTTTCTCTCTAATACCTTGGAGATACTTTAATGGACCTTTTATGTACTTCTATCAAGCCTGGACATAAACAGTGATGGCTGGCAACACAGAAGACTTACTGTGTACAGAAAACTACTCCTGGGCCTATCTGCATGTCTACTTCATCCAGTTAGATCTTTGCAAGTTCTTTTGAACCAAGACCTGCTTCAGTTGTGTGCCAAGTCAGCTCTGCCTATATTGTCAGCGCAGCCAATGGAGCAAGAGAGGGTCGCCCACTCACTCACATCTCCTTTGCTGTGGGCAATAATGCCTGGGGGAAGGGGGACAAATATGATGCACTAGCACCTCTTCGTATTTTATCACTTATGTGTTACCTCTGGATCGCAAGGGAAATTTTGTGATTTTTCAATTATAGAATATTAGATTAACTTATCAGTACCAGCGGCCAAGAAAGAAAACATTTCATCAGGAACTTCAGAAGAAAATCTCTTGGTTCATTTAATGTAGGTAAAATTTTGGTTGGGCTGCTGATTCTTTCATGTATTTAGATGGATCAGTTGGGCAAATGAAAAGATTCCAATGGAGTCTTCATTATTTTTCATTTCTCCTTTGGAAGAAGAGACACCGCATTTCCTCCCAGAATTTAATGTTCCACCCAGGAGCCTTTCTCCGTATCATACACAATTGTTAGCCAGAGTGAGGTGACCATCTTAGACCAAAACAAGAGCAATGGTGGGGAAGTGTTGAATTTCACATGGCCTGCCTTACCGATTTGCCAAAGTAACCCGCTGCCTTAGGTATGGTGGTGAATGCAATCTTCCCCGCAAGTTTTTGTCCATAGTTTTGGGGGCAGGGAGGTGCGATTCAATTTTCATCCAAACAGCTGCAAAATATTTTGGTCCAGTTTTGCCAACTTGCAGTTCCTCTATAAAAGATGGAAGCTAGATTTTTTACACCTTTTTTCTGATCCTGAGTGAATTTTGGATTCTTGAGTTATGGACTACAGCACCTACCATATGCCATTTTTTCTGGGTAGGACAATGTAAAATCCAGATTTCTCCTATATTATCAGCTAGCACAGCCCAACCTTTTATACTAGATTTCCTGTTGTACATATTCTATCCTCATTTGCCAATATCCTGGTAAAAGGTGCAGTGTAAAATAACCCATAAATAATACTTTATTCCAAAATAACAAAATAAATAATCTATTGTATACATTACAAACGAAAGGATGCTAGTTTTCCCATAAAGACACAAAGGCTATAGGGTAGGAGATGGAGACTTGACTTAATAGCAGTTGAGTATTAATTTTAACTCAATAGGAGTTCCAAGGTTTACCTGAACAATGTGTGCTTTCCAAGTCAGTTTGTTCCAGCAAATGTTGCTTTCAGACTGCTTTGAAGGAGATCAATATAGCAATAGCACTTAGACTTACATACTGCTTCACAGTGCTTTTACAGCCCTCACTAAGCGGTTTACAGTGTCAGCAATATTGCCCCAAATAACCTGGGTCCTCATTTTACTGGCCCCAGAAGGATGGAAGGCTGAGTCAACCTTGAGCCGGTGGGACTTGATCTGCCAAACTGCTGGCAATCAGCAGTCAGGAGTAGCCCGCAGTACAGCGCACTAACCACTGCGCCACCACGGCTCGTATTGTTCCGTCTTTATCTCGTACTGTTGTTATGCTATAATTATAATGAACAAAAGAGAATGAAAGAATGTTATTTTCCTCAGGGAAGATACAATCCCTGGAGGGGAAACTGATCCTCTCCTGTCCCAGAGCCAGACAAGGAATTAATTCCCTTCTTTTTTAAGGTTTTCCCAATTTAACCCCTATTCGCCATTAACTTCTTTGGCAAAAAGGGGGCTGTACCCGTGATGGCGAACCTATGGTACGTGTGCCAGAGGTGGCATGCGGAGCCCTCTGCGGGCACGCGAGCTGTTGCCCCAGCTCAGCTCCACCACACATGTGCATGCACCTCCTGCCGACCAGCTGATTTTCAGGTCTCTGCCATGCATGCGGGAGACACATGTACAGGGGTCGGACGCACATACACAGAGGAGCACGGCACGTGGGAGCACGGCACGTGGGGGGGTGTCAGGTGTGCATTGCATTATGGGTGTGGGCACATGTGTGTGGGCTATTGGCACATGAAGACAAAAAGGTTAGCCATCATAGAGCTATACCATTGAGAAAGCCTTGTTAGGAAATGATCTCCTATTCCCTTAAACAACAGAGTAGTTGTAAAGTTAGTGTTCCCTTAGAGCAGCAAATTGAATTACAATTTGACACTATTGGATGTGCGTATATTAAGGGTACCGAATCCAACTTGTTCCGCTCAAGAATCCTGTTCAAAAATCTCAGCAAATAGATTGGGGGGGGTGGGGGGTGTCAGACATGGACCTAAAACTAGTAAAGGATTTTTATCCAGCAGACTTATAAAAGCCTGTGATTTTTCATTAGCCGATTTTACTTTCTATGAAACTGCTTCAAAATGGAAGATCCCTGCAGGATCTTCCATTTTCTGCATGTCATTAGAGATCAGCCCATCTACTTCTCACTGTGATGGCACTGGTTTCCTCTTTGCTGTTCATTCCTCTTCCCGATTACAGGAAATTGAAGTGGTAGGGAAGAAAATTTCAGGTAATTCTCGACACACAACCGTCCCTGTTAAAATGGCAATGAAAAAAAGCGACTTACAAAACAAGTCCTTGCACTTACAACTGTCTCAGCAGCCCCAAATCATACATGTGATCAAAATTCTGGCACTTGGAAACCGGCACATATTATTTGATGGTTGCAGCATGAGGGACGGGTGGTGGTGGTGGTGTTACGTTATCATCATTTGTGACCTACCCAGATGGCTCCCAACAAGCAAAGTGAACGGGGGAAGCCGGGTTTACTTCACTGCAGTGGTTTGCTTAACAACTGTGGCAAAAAAAATATAAAATCAGGCACGATTCGTTTAACCACTGCCTTGCTTAACAAGACAAATTTGGGTCACAATTGTGGTTGTTAAGCTGAGGGTTACTTGTATAAATAAGCTCAGAATAGGAGCGAGAAGCCTTAGGAAAGGAGTAGGAGAGCACTGAGAGTTTGACGCTCCACCTGAATCTCAGCAAGGCCTCCCCTCCGCCTTTGTTGGATCCTTTATAAATTCCACGTGTTCTGGTAGAAAAGGGATGGATTCTGATATTCACCTTCCTGCATCAATAGAATACAGGTAGTCCTTGACTTACAACAGTTCACTTAGTGACCGTTTGAGGTTACAATGGCACTGAAAAAAGTGACAACCGTTTTTCGCACGACCATTGTGGCTTCCCCAAGGCCACATGATCAAAATTAGGACGCTTGGAAACCTATTTTGTATTTATGACAATTGCAGCATCCTGGGGTCATGTCAACCCTTTTTGAGACCACCTGACAAAGCAAAGTCAGTGGGGAAATCAGATTCATCCAACAGCTGTGTTTCTAAGGTAACAACTGCAGTGATTCACTTAACAAATGTGTCAAGAAAAGTAGTAAAATGGGGCAAAGCTCACTTAATAAATGCCCCGCTTAGCAACAGAAATTTTGCACACAATGGCAGTTGTAAGTCGAGGACTACCTTTGCACAAATTAAAACTGCTCCTGGGATGCAGTTTAGTGTGGAGGCAGCTGTTGCTAGTGTGGCCCATATCCAAATGGCATCAGTTCAATCCTTATTTTTAATGGGGTAAACTTCTATCCTCCCTAGAGCCATTCGGAAACAAATTACCTCCAAACATTCCAAATTCAGCTGAACAGCAATCAGTGCTTATTATTAACCACAATATAAAATCAGCAGGCAAGTGAAGTAATGAGGATATTTTCAGCACTGTATACACGATAAAAACCAGGAAAATTCTGGGGATGGGCAAAATGCGTGGTGTTAAGATGCCCCAGTTCTCATGATCTGAGGACCATCCTTGGGCATAAAAGTGACTAAAGGGACCATATTCCAATGGAGGGGAGGGGGACACAAAAACTGAATTTAATTCAATTTACATATTTTGCTTAGTTATACAGATAGCATAGTAACCTCCATTGTCTTTGATACATCTTTTTTCTTCCTTCTGTCACATCAAGAATTATCCTTGCTATGGCAATTTGCAAAATGGTTTGCAGGGTGTGTGTGGCTACAAACAGTCCTGGGGATGCAGTTTCTGTGCATACAGGAAACATCTGTGACAAAGACTGAAAGGCAACGACAAACATGTTTCATGTGTATGTGTGTGGTTGAGAGTACAGGACAATTTGGGAACAAGATATATTGTTTATGGCCAATCACTCATATGCCTTTCAATAAAATATGTACAGGATACGTATGTGCTTTTTTTATGGCTATGTACCCCTCAGTTTCAAGTCTCACGTGGGAGGAAAGGCTGTGAGGGTAAGTATGACCTTCCATTAGTCCATCAGAGGGCCAGAGATTTGGTCTACCTGAGCTCGTCCTATCAACTGTAGCCAGGGCACCTCTCTTCTGTGCTGAATTAAATTAAGATGGCAGGCTTCCTTCCTCCGTCATTTGCTGTCCATAGGTCCATGCTCTTCTGTTTTTGAGCCAAAGCATGCTCTCCGCTTCATGAAGAGAATAGGGTGAAGAGTTGGTTGTGCTAGTTATGACAGTTTCCTCGCCTTCTGCGAGGAAGTCCCACAGCCTCCCTGGGAATGACGCAGAGGACAGCCCCCCTGTCTAACGCTCAGAGCTGGCCGGAGTATTATTGCTTAATGGCTGACCAAGGCCGTCCCTGCTTCTCACTGCCGGCTGGTGTCTGGTTCCACCTTAATGCTGTTTCTTCTTGCCTCAGGCTGTGCTGCTGGAGGCTGGCATCGCTCAGAAAGAGTTTCCCCAAACTCTAAAAAAAGAGAGGCAGAAATCAAAAGTGAAGATGTCATGATCCATTTCAAAGCAGTCATATGGACATATAATCCGGCACAAGGAAAAACAGTTCAATATGTTTCCTGTTTGAGCACTGAAGCCACTTTCATGTTTTATTGTTCTCCAACGGCTACTGGATAAGGTTCCTATGGATACCCTTTGCCTCATTAAAAATCCATATCTGGATACTTTTAAAAACTATCAAAGTTAAAACAACTGGGCAGAGATTTCTCTAATAAGGGGCTATTAATGTTGGGGTGTGTGTGTTAACACCGACTGCGATGAATATGACTTCTCCCATTTTTCAGAGCCTAAACCTCCACTTTGGAGACCAGCAAAATAAAGTCCAGGTAAATCTGTCTGCTGTGTTTTGTTTTGTTTTTCAATTTCTATCCTGCCTTTGGAATCTGAAGAGGACTTAAGGCAACTAACAAAACTTAAAAATAAAATTAGAACTGGGCTGGGATTCAGCCGGTTCGCACTGGTTTGGGTGAACCGAATGTTGATTTTGCATCAGGTTTGCCAAATCTGGTTGTTGCAAGAAGCGGCTGGCCCCGTCCCTCCCCTCCCAGGAGTCTCCACACGGCCTGTTCCATGCCAGGTAAGTGTAGGCTCTGGGAGGGCGAAAAATGGGCCTACTGGAAGTCCAGAAATGGGCCTGTTTCCAGCCTATGGAGGCTTTCCGAAGTCCGGGGGAGGACTGTTTTCACCCTCCTGGAGGCTCGGGGAAAGTCTCCAGAGCCTGAGGAGGATGAAAACTCCCCTCCCCCCCCCCCGCCATGGTGCAGGAGGCTGAGTAGGCCACTCCAACCCAGCAACCAGGCCAGGAATGGGTTGCTAACATTTTTGAATCCCACTACTGATTAGAACTATGTCGTAATAAAGCTCCAGTCTTTTCCCAAAACATTTTGGGTAGAATCCAGAAACAGAACGAATTGCCTTGAGTCACAATCCTGTTCCTTGGTTTCTGAACCACAAACATTTAGTGCCCCAAAAGTGCCCTGTGCCTCACTAAAGCTGACAAAGCTGGCCTTTTCTGAATGATATGCAATTTGCTTCTTTCCATATTCCAGGACACAACTGCAAGATGAATCCTGTAGTAACATATATTTTTGGCAACTTGGTGAATCTTTTCAGAAACAAAAGCTGCTCTTCCCCCTCCTCTAGTATGATTTCAGTTTCTTTAACACCAACCTATTAGCTTTTCAGTCTGCTCCCTGAAAAACATTAATAGTTTTGGCCTCTACTAAACGGTGGCCGTGTTTCCCCAAAGGGATGCAACTGAGCTTCACGAAGATGGAGACTGTAGCTCTCCTCATTCTCAATTGTATCCTTTGCTCCTGTCAGGTTCCCTGATAATGTTATTGTGTCAGCACTGACAGGCTTCCTCTTGCCATCTCAGCCCTCTGCTGCCCATCAGATTTCAAATGAAGCATGAGGAGCCTTTTCTGCTGTGGCTCCTGCGCTTTAGAGCATCTTATCCCTGCCCAAAGTGAGATCTGTTATCCCCCCCTTCTGATCTTCCGTAAGGACTTGAACACCTGGCTCTGCCAGCTGGCTTGGTCCCCCAAATGGGGGAGTATCAGGCTGTTGTTAATGGATTAGGAAAAAATCCCACCTCCCCTCCTGTGCATCCTGCTCCCTCCCTCCCCATCTTTTAACTGTAATTTTATTTTTGATTGTGAGTCTATTGTATTGTTTTTAGAAATATTTGTGTTTTATTATTTTATAGCTTTTAATGTTGTAAACCAGCTAAAGTAAACTCACAGCAAGGTGGATAGCAAATATATGTAATAAAATACAATAATAAAATATGAAATACAATAATAAAATATGAAATACAATAATAAAATATGAAATAAAATACAGCTAGTCCTCAACGTACAATCACAATTGAGCCCAAAATTTATGTTGCTAAATGAGACATTTGTTAAGTGAGTTTTGTCCCATTTTACAACTTTTCTTGCCACATTTGTTAAGTGAATCACCACAGTTGTTAAGTGAATCTGGATTCCACGATGACTTTGCTTGTCAGAGGTTCATAAAAATTGATCACGTGACTCCAGGACACTGCAACCATCATAAATGTGAGTCACTTGTCAAGTACCGAATGTAACTCACATGACAGTCACACGTAAGTTACATTCATACATGTGGAAAATAGTCCTAAGTCACTTCTTTCAGTGTTGCTTTAACTTCAAACGGTCACTAAGACCACTGTTGTAACTTGAGGACTACTTGTTAAATAAGATTAAATAAATAAATAAAATAAAATACCAGAAAGAAAAGAAAATTAAAAGGAAAGCAGCTACTTACCAGGCATCTGGGGTTTTCCTTGCAAACAGGGGCTGAGCCGTCCCACTCGCTCGTGGGACACCAGCCGGGCCAATCGCAGCCCTTCATCCATTAGTGTCTGCTGCAGGATGTGACGGCTCCATAAGCCATGTGGCGGGAGGCTCAGTAGTGCATCCGAAGCGGTGTTGGGGGGTGGCGTAAGTCGGGGACATGACCCAGTAGCTGTGGGGAAAAAGAATCAGGAGGGGAAAGACATGCCTTTAAGTAAAAGGTATTAAATCAGTAGTATACTGTTCTCAAATAACCTGTCCTCAGCTTCAGATAGCTAGAATAGGCCCAAAGGTAACAGAGAAAAGTTGATTCCCAATATGCTGCATGGAGTTATCGAAAAAAAATATAGTGCGTTGCACTTAAAGGTGTGTGAGAGAGAAAGCAGGAAGGCAGATTGAGTTTCTTCAAGTATCCTTCCTACAAGTGGTTTCCTGGAGGAAATGCAACACCTTTTCCTAAATAGTCTGTTAGAGACGGGAAGAATGACTACAAAATCTGGAGGACTAGGTGAACTTTAGAGAATGTGTGTTTTTCCAGAAAGGGTTATCAACGTTGCATAGAAAAGTGAAGACATATTACTTTAATCCAGTGCTTTTTAAACTTGGCAACTTTAAAATGTGTGGGCTTCAATTCTCGGAATTCCCCAGCCAGCACACTAAATTTTGAAGTTGTCAAGTTGGAAAAACATTGCTTTTTATCGGAGAATAAATAAATGGATATCTAAATCAGAGGTGGTATTCAGCCAGTTCTGACATGTTCTGGAGAACCGGTAGTGGAAATTTTGAGTAGTTTGGAGAACTGGCAAATAGGCTGCCGTTGCCCCCACTGCCTCCCAGCCGATCTTTTTTTGTTGCCCTGAACAGGAAAATGGAACTGGAAAGCAGGTTAGAGGGGTAGGGAGAGAATGGGGATTTTGCTGTATCCTTCCCCCAGGAGTGCAGAGGAAATGGGGATTTTGCAGCATCCTTCCTCTGCCATGCCTACAAAGCGATGCCCACAGAACCAGTAGTAAAAAAGTTTGAATCCCACCACTGGTCTAAATGAATATAATTGAAGTTCTTCAAAACTATTAAGACATTTACTCTATTACTATTGCTATTACTCATGGGGGGGGGGGAGAAGAAAGAGGTAAGGAGAGGAGGATGGAAGGGAGAGGAAGAGAAGGAAAGAGGGGAAGTAGGGGAAGAGGAAGAGTAGGAGTAGGAGAAAGGTAAGGGAAGAAGGAAGGGAAAGGAGAGGAAGAAGGAAGGAAATAGAGAAGGGAGGGAGGGAGAAAAGGAAAATAAGTTGGTGTTACAACAGGAGGAAGGGATGGTAAACAAAGCAACCCAAACTGTATAACATAACCTCTTAAATGAAATAAATGAATGTAATTGAAGTTCTTCAAAGCTATTAAGACATTTACTCTATTACTATTGCTATTACTCATTTTAGATTGCTTTTTAAAAGAAGTTGCTAATTTGACAAGTAGCTGTTCACAATGAAGGCTGAACAAGGTTTTCTCTTTTTTTTCCTATTTCATCCCTATTCTCTGAATGCACAGATGTTCCTCAATTTACAACAGCTTATTTAGTGATGGGTCGAAGTTGCAACGGCTCTGAAAAAAGTGACATGACCGTTTTTCATATTCACACTGTTGCAGCATCTCTATGGTCACATCATCAAAATTTAGACACTTGCGGCCAATTCATATTTATGACGGTTGCAGAATCTCATGGTTACGTGATCCCCTTTTGTGAGCTTCTGACAAGCAAAGTCAACAGGGAAGCCAGATTCACTTAACATCTGTGTTATTAACTAATCAACTGCAGTGATTTGCTTAACAACTGGCAAGAAAGTTCGTAAAATGGGGCAAAATTCACTTAACAAATGTCTCACTTAACAACAGAAATGTTGGGCTCAATTGTGGTTGTAAGTTTAGGACTACCTGTATAAAGTTCTCTTGCTCAGTGTTCACAAACTAAAACAAAAACACGGAAATGCTACAGTGGTGGGATTCAGGTTTTTTTACTACCGGTTCTGTGGGCGTGGCTTGGTGGGCATAGCATGGCTTGGTGGGCGTGGCAGGGAAAGGATAATCTTCATTCCCTCCCCACTCCAGGGGAAGGTTACCGCAAAATCCCCATTTCCTCCCCATCAGCTGGCACTCGTGAGGCAGAAAATAGATAGGGCAGAGCCAGTCAGAGGTGGTATTTACTGGTTCTCCGAACTACTCAAAATTTCCACTATCGGTTCTCCAGAACTGGTCAGAACACGCTGAATACCACCTCTGAAGTGCTAACTGGATTCTGGAGAAAGTGAAGTCAACATAGTTTACGTTGGGGTAAATAAAAAATCATTAAGTTAAAATGATAAAATAAAGATATTAAAGTATAAAATAAATCCTATAAATAATCCTACAATTTTGCAATGAATAATCTAAACACTATAAATCAGTGTTTGAATAATCTAAACACTATAAATCAGCGAATGCTGGCTGGAGAATTCTGGGAGTTGAAGTCCAGACATCTTCAAGTTGCCAAGGTTGAGAAACACTGCTATAAATAATTAGGACAGATAACTTTACAAGGCTATAAATAAAAATAGAATTTATAAACAACCGTAAGAATGTAAAGCTATGCTAATTTACATTAAGTTAATGTTTGTTGAAGCCCCAGTAGGTTTATTTGGATTAAGACTATTATGACACAACTAATTATAACAAAAATATAGCAGAATAAAACTTAAAGTGGTATATTTGTATTAAAAAGAAGAAGAGGGAAAAAGGACAGAGAGAGGAAAAAACAAAGGAAGGAAGCAAAAAAATACTAAATTATGGACATCTAATTAAAGCTCAGTACCACCCCACTCGGAGAAAGCTGGTTTGGATACACTCATCATATTTAAACTACCATGTCGTTTGTTTAGTTTTGGTTTCCAGAATGTTTCGGATTTGCAGACTATGATTCATGGCTTAGCATGCTGTATAAACCTAGCCAATCATGGTTTCTTTCCACAAAGCAATGAAATTAATAATACTTTATGTCACAGTCACACAGCAAGTGAGATAGAGTGGGGGTGGGGAGCAGCGAACTGACATAATAGCCGAGGTGGCCCAGTGTTTAGGGTGCAGTACTGCAGGCCACTTCAGCTGACTGTTATCTGCAGTTCAGCGGTTCAAATCTCACCGGCTCAAGGTTGACTCAGCCTTCCATCCTTCTGAGGTGGGTGAAATGAGGACCCAGACTGTGGGGGCAATATGCTGACTCTGTAAACCGCCTAGAGAGGGCTGAAAGCCCTATGAAGTGGTATATAAGTCTAACTGCTATTGCTATTGCTATAAAATGTACAACTTGCAGCTTCTATTTAGTCAACTTGTAGTTAGGGTTAAAATAATGCACACAGGATAAAGTGCGATTCAATGCGGCACACACAAGGCTGAGCATGTTCCTTGCTCTTGTAAAGTAGTGCCAGGGGTGGGTTTCAGGTGGTTCGCGGCGATCCCCGCGAACCGGTTGGTCGGCGAACCCGGAGTAAGTAAGTAACTTCCGGGAACGCCAAAGGATCCACCCGCCCGCCCGCGTTTCTTACCCGGTTTTGACGAGTTCTGCGCTTCCATGCATGCACAGAACGCATACAGCGCCTGCGCGATCCTCCAGGAGCAGCTGGAGCATCGCACAGGCGCTAGTACGCATGCGTGCACTGCGCACGTGCATGAGGACGCTGCAGGCCCCGTTCCAACCGAACCCACCCCTGAGTAGTGCATGAGAGTCACTGTTCCAGAGACAAGATGGATTCCACAAACAGGAATGACATCACTTTGAAGCCTACCAAGAAACAAAGCCTCTTTCATAGTTTCCCATTTTACAATCTACTTCCACAGTCAATACCCACGGAAATCTTCCTTAGAGCCCAGAGCACCCACCTTGCGGATGTCCATCTAAGCTTTCCCCAGACAAGCTGGCTGCGTCGTCTTCTACGCTGGATCGGTATGGAGGAAGGAAGGGTTCACAGACCAAAGGAAGCTCAGGGCGGCTGTGTTCTGTAACCTATTGGGAGAATTACCAAGAAAAATAAAAGAGAAGCTGCCTGCCTGCCAATTTCACTTTCTCTGTGAGAGCTGTAAACTTTCAAAACTGAAAAGTGATGATACATTTTTTTTTTACTGCAAGCTATAAATGTCATTCAACAATGCTTTAATTTGCACCCGACATATAATCTTGGAAGAATCTGAAATGTACGGCAAGTAATAAGCTTGTACGATTTTTAATGTTAAATTATCAGCCCGGATAATTGCCTGGAATCATGTTGTATACAGATTAATATAACATTTCCTCCTGCAATTACTTGCACTAGAATTAGTTTCCATTTAATCCGTTTAGTTACAAATGATACTAGAAGGGTGGGGTAAGAATTTGACAAAAGTAACATTGAGACTTTGGAAATCTTGGTTTTGGAGCTTGGAACTTCAAAAAAAAAAAGTGTTTTGGCCAGAATTCAGCGCACAAGGAAATGGTAGCCTTTGTCTCTTTAGCCTGTCTCCTTCTAATCTGCCTACTCCCTGTCAGGACTGCTATGTAATTATTTTTAAAAGCCTCCATTAAAGAGGACCCTCCATCTCCTGAATTGGCAAGAAGCACATCCTGTTTCCCAAACCCTATAATCCACTCTCTCCCTCTCTAAATTGCTACAGAGCATGCTTGCAAATTTCAGGTAGAAATTGGTAGGCGTTATGCCTGTCTCATTCGGTAGAACAATGAAGACGCGGAACTGATGATTTCTGTGATGCATGTGTTAACCAGCACTGTGTCTCCACTTTAAGGCAAACGCTGTCCTTTTACACATTCAATTCATGGGCAAAGTCAGAGCTGGTTGGGAATGGGGCTGGAAGCAATTTTAGATTCCTCAACTTTCATAGATCAATGTAAGCTTACATGTAATGATCAAATAATACATGTAATGAAGAATACAATCACAAAGTAATGAATTTTGGGATGGAGAGGTGGCCTCTCTCCCTACAAACAAGTCAGTGGGATGGAGCCCATTAAATGGCTCGTGTGATCTGCTGTCGCCGGGTCAGGGATGGGGAGTGATTTTATTATTATATTAATTTATTTGATTTTTTAAAATTATAAATAAATAAAATTATTTATTGTTTTAAATGTGGTTTTTATATTCTGTCACCATGGGCGAATAGGCGGCAATATACATTAATTTAAATAACAACAACAACAACAACAACACAGGATAAATATATATTCACCATCCATTCAGAAATGTACATATACACTAATATATCCAGAAAGATGTGCTTCCATATTAGATAGATAGATAGATAGATAGATAGATAGATAGATAGATAGATAGATAGATAGATAGATAGATAGGTGGGTGGGTGGGTGGGTGGGTGGGTGGGTAGAGGGATGGATGATAGGATAGAGACAGAGATAGACAGAAATATATCTGTTGCCTTATTCTTGAAATTAAAAGTTCCCAACTAGTAAACCCAGAGAATTCTCCTAGCTCTTCAAGGACCCACAGGCCAAAAGACAATGCTGTCACACTGGTGAAGCTAGACTGTTGAGAAAACTTTACCATATTCTTTATCTAAGATTAAAAACAATTTTTACTAACATTAGCCTGGTGTTATCTGGACTCAGAAGAGAAGGGTAATTTTAAATTAATCCTAATCTCCAGCTTCTGGTTAGAGAGAGGAGAGGTAAGGGCAGTTGTAAAACTGAATTATTCTGGTTGCAGCATTTTTTCTCTCCCCCCCCCCCCCTTTCCCCAGCTCCAAGCTCTTAGGCATACCACAAGTGTGAGAACTGGAGACACAAACAAAAACACGTGGCCAGCCAATCAGCCAAAAATGGGCGGCCTCTCTCCCCACAAACAAATCAGAATTGTCCTCCTCTGCTAGATCTTCTGAAGTCAGACCAATAGGTAAGTGCCAAACTAGCCTTAGCATGCAGTATAAAAAGAACAGCAGGTTTTCTTACGCTATCACTCCTCTCTTCCTATTGGTCATCTTCTGATTCTGTTCTCATTTTGCATAATTTATCATCCAGGACATGAAGATATGGCAGGCAACAACAAAGAGGGGCATCCTACTTTCCTGATCTGAATCTCTTTAAGGACTGAAAGATTACAAGGGGGGAAACCCAGAGAAACCTCTGCTTCATTGAAGAAAAGATTCAAATGCATCACTAATTTACAAACAAAGTATGCATCATTTCATCATCATATTTCCTACAGTATTTTTCTCTGAAAACTCAAAGCATTTCTTGGTCTTTTTTTCTCTTGTGCATACACATATGGCGTATCTCTTTCACTTACCTCCTGCTTGAAGCGCTTAGCTTGTCCACCACAGTTTTCATCTGGACGCAGCCTGAGGACAAAAGTCATAAAGGAGTCAGCATATCTAATTAAATAATATATCCAGGAAATGACTCCTAGCCCAATCACAAAAGAATCATTCATGCAACACTCCATATGTTCTGGACTACCTTGGTCCAGGACATGTGCCTGCGGCCAATTTAGCATTTACAGAAATTTGCAACCTGGGTGGGTAAATTGAATGAATACAATTTAATGGCCTGATATAAATATATAAAATATTAATAACATCACAGAAGCTAACTATCTGTTGCTAGGGTTATATTAATAAATCTTGATATTTATATTGTTCTGTTTGTTTCCTAGTATGATCTGATTGCTTATTAGTAACCTATGACTATCACTAAGTGTTGTATCTTATGATTATTGATGAATGTATTTATTTTTTCCCCTTTTATGTACACTGAGAGGATATGCACCAAAGACAAATTCCTTGTGTGTCCAATCACACTTGGCCAATAAAGAATTCTATTCTATTCTATTCTATTCTATAATTTTCCTGAAACACAGCTTGCTAAACGGACCATGACTCAGTCTATTCTACATATTAAGCTTCATTGCCAAGTCTGTCGCACTAAGTTACATTTCTGTTCATTCTGGTCTTTTTAATTAGGCCTAACTGGATAGGATCACTCATCATGCTTCCCATCGTTCACTGGTTGTGACGGCTGAATATACAACTTAAAGTATATATTAAAAAATTACAGGTAGTTCTCGACTTACGACAACTGAGCACGTTTCTGTTGCTATGCAGGACAATTGTTAAGTGAATTTAACCCTATTTTACGTCCCTTCTTACAGCAGTTGTTACTTGAACCACTGCAATTAGTAACGTGATTGTTAAGTGAATCTGACTTCCCCATTGACTTTGCTTGTCAAAAGATTGCAAAAAGCGATCACGTGTCCCCAGGATACTTCAACCATCATAAATATGAGTCAGTTGCTAAGAGTCAGAATTTTTATCACGACCATGGGGATGCTGCAACGGTTGCTATGTTGAAAAATGGTTTTTCAGTGCCAATGTAACTTCAAACGGTCACTAAATCAACTGTTATAAGTCGAGAGCTATCTGTATCCTGATGGGTAAAATAGGCCCTTATTTTAAACATAAGAAACTGATAGGCCCTTATTTTAAACATAAGAAACTATGGCCTCATATGATGAAAATGTGTTTTAGTTAATCTTTGGCTCAGGTTCTCCATCTGTCCTAAAATTCATATTTATGAGAAAATCTAATCTTTCTCTGCAGAAATAATTGCAATTTCACATGGTTGCTCAAATCAGGATACTGAGATTTATTTCAACCATACTACTCAAAATGGTATGAAAGTGTAATTTTATATGGATGAAGGCAAATATACCATATTTCTCAGAGTATAAGACAGACCAGAGTATAAGACGCACCAAGATTTTGAAGAGGCAAATAAAAAAAAAAGTTTTTGCACTCTGCAGACCTCCCCATTTCATGAAAATGGGCCCTTTTTAAAAAAAAAAGGGCATGCATAACCTTTAGAAGGCTTATAGAGTGCTCCTGAGGGCTGGGGGAGGGGGAAATTGAGCAGAAAATGGCCCATTTTCGCTCATTTCTGCCCTCCCCAGCCCTCAGGAGCACTCTATAAGCCTCCTAAAGGCTATGCACGGCCGTTTTGGTGAAGGGGGCAGGGTTTTGGGAGGCAAAAAATGCTGTATTCAGTGTATAAGACACACCCAGATTTTCAGCTTCTTTTTTGAGGGAAAAAGGTGCGTCTTATACTCTGAAAAATACGGTAAGTGTTCCAGGATAATGTTGCAAGATCCAATCTGTCTCAGCCCCCGAGATATGTGGCCAAAAGCTCGGAAGAGTAAACTGCTGGTCCCATTTACTGACCCAGATTAGATCTTACAATTTTACATCCTTATTTAATAAGTGATCACAGTCGGACACAAATCCTAGTTCTCAATTTTCACCTTTAAAAAGGAAAGTGATTAGTTCAAAAGTCAAAGCAGAAACTTTTTATTTTACTTTTTAAAACATTAGAATAAAAATGAATTACAGGAATTATATACTAGAATTACAAATACGTAAAAACTCTAGACCCCCAAATTTCAGCTTTAACGGGACGTGGTTTCAAAACGGAAATTTTGGAGCTGTTTTTCAGATACAAAAGTTGGGGATCAAAACATGAAAACTCAAGGTTCGTGCAGGATTATTCCTATACCGTTTGATGATGATTTCCTTTTTTGGTGAAACCAATTTCAAAGACAAAGAAGTAGCAAATTAATAATACAAGGATTATTTTCTGATTGCCTGAGATACTCTTGGGATAATTACGTGTATTCATTAGCATTAGTGGGCAGATAATTAACATAGGTGGACAAATCTTACTTTAGCTACAGCTTAGCAGAGAACGCTTTGTATCAAAATTTAGCATACGTCACATCTAGCACTTATTTTTGACAGCATGCTCAGTAATATAGGAATCAAGGTCAGATGGAATACATGCAAAATGCCTTATTTATCTACCTGTTTTTTGGGGACATTTCAAAAGGTGTTTCAAATTAAGTTTCTTCACGCAACCTGAAAGGGATACCCCCAAGGTGCTTTTTGAAGAGACAACTGGGCTTTCTGGTTTTTCTTTGAAGACGTTTCGCTTTTCACCCAAGAAGCTTCTTCAGCTCTTGATGAAAAAGTGTCTTCAAGAAGCGAAAAGCCTTCAAAGAAAAAAACAGATAGTTGCCTCTTGAAAAAACACCCTTGGGACAATCCTGACTTGGATGACTGTTGGTAAAAATATGACCAAAAGCAACAGCAATTTGTTCTGCCCACCGAGAACCTTCCCAACAGGTTTACAACAATCGTTCAAGAGATTACAGTCCAGTTCGAGAACCTCCCATTGCTAAGAAAACCGCCAAGATCTGAGTCTTACCTAGAACCTTTCAGTGAAGAGAGATAGCTGCTCTCCCGAGCCACCTGACGTGACAGTGAGAACAATTCCACACGACGCAACAGCAGTGAATTGTCTCGCAGACAGAACTGAGCAGCAGCCTCATTAATTGTGAGCTGGGAGAGAAGAGTGAACAGAATTGATTCTCTGAGGAAGCATAGGACCTCAAAGAATATTAGGCCCACAGCATTTAAAGCTCTGATTCTCAAAGTTTCTGAAAGCATGGGCCAGTGAATAAACTAGCTTCATTTGAGATTGACAGTCGTCTTTATTTTTAAACCTGTTTTAAAATTAAATTTGTATCAAAATGTAATTCAAAATTATGTATTTGCTACTGCTTGTATTATTTTATGTTCCCCATCTCTTGATACACCTTAACACAAACTAGTCAACAACGTTCCTCAATATTGGATAATTATTTTGCATGTATTGTGATAAACACTAGGATATTTTAATACAAATAGATACAAAGAGTGAAATATTGGAATTATGAATAAGAACTAAGTATTAATTGGAAAATTAGAGATTGAATAATAGTATTATTAAACATGCCTAAAAATATAATAATTAGCAGTTGAAAGGATAAAATCAAACAATGAGTAATTAGATAAGTGAAAGAATATATTTTAATGTAAGCATGTGTATTAATAGCAGAATTATATGGATTTGATGAATGGGAAAAATATGAATAGATCTACCCTACATGTTTAAATAATATTGTAATTGGTATTAGAATTGTACATTGAAGCACTGAACAATGAAAGAATGAAGGATGAAACTTTAATATAAATAGAGGTGAAGAGTTAAATAAGGGAAATATGATTAATAAAGCAGGTGAAAGATGGAAGACAGAAAAGAAATGTCTTTGTATATTATGGTGACATGAATAAAAGAATAGAGATAGAAATAAGAGGGGAATAACAGTATATATATATATATATATATATATATATATATATATATATATATATATATATATATATATATATATATATATATATATATATATACATTTTAACATAACAAGATATATGTAATAATAAGAGGGAGGTTTAGAAATTGAAGAGTGGTAGTATCAGGTACGTTTAAACAATATGAAACAATGAAAATGAAATGTAATAACTGTGAGTAATATACTATGTTTACTTGTATCAAAATGTATGATACCCAGATATCACACTGTTCACGCATTGCTATATATAAGTAACATAAAATAAAAAACTTGACCAACACCCCCCCCCCAAAAAATCCCAATGTTCTTCAATAGAAATCTTTGAGTACGAGGAGAAAAGAGGTGAATAGATCAGCCCAATGAAATCTCATTTTTAGTTATCGATCATATTTTCTATTACATTAATGCTATCACATATTACCTTCTACATTGTTCATCACCATATATTATTTGCAATATTAATGTTAATCATAATTTTTGGTAAATCATTGTACATTTTAGTCCCTTGAGGATTTTTAGTTGTATACTATATTTTAGTATATTAGCTATAGACTGATTGCTGACTGCTGTCATAGGAAGAACAACAATCCCCTAGTTTTAAACATTATTTATGCTGGTCTTGGATTGAAAATATCTATCTATCTATCTATCTATCTATCTATCTATCTATCTATCTATCTATCTATCTATCTATCTATCTATCTATCTATCTATCTATCTATCTATATGCCATTGTCTGTTTGAAGCAACAGCTCCAGTCATTACATTGCACATGGATTCACAATCAGTAACTGCATTTGAGGCCTGTTTGTTATTAGCATTTTCTTGAAGTTAATATTCACATTCCTTCATGTATCATCAATTACAGACTACACGAAGCACTTTTCGACTAAAGAGCCATTTTCATGAACCAACTAACTGGCATTGAAGCCAGAGAAGAAAGCCTGGCCAGCAAACATAAGGTGAGTCTCCACAGACCCTTGATGGTTTGCAGAGAACAGCTGAAGAATGATGGATATTTAAAGAACTAGCAGGAAAGAGAAAAAGAGAGAGGGAGAGAGAGAGAATGAGACAGGAAGAGGGCGGGAGAGGGAGAGAATGAGACAGGGGGAAGGGGGAGGTTCTGATCTGGGATAAGGCAGATGCCACATCCACTAAAATTAACTCTAAGTGAATCAGTGGATATTTCTGTTAGTGAGTGAAAGACTGAGGAGCTCATCCTCTGCAGTTACTCTCTAAGGCCCCACTCCTTGGTTCTTCATCCAAAACTCTTGAAGTTAGTGGTCCCATCACTGTGAAACTCTTTTTCCATAGAAACTTTTAGATTAATTCTGTATCATTTAAAAACAAAATTACTACCTTCACTACATAGGCTAAGACAGAGGACTGCACCAGTAAGGCCTCCTTGGAGTTAAGCTCAGTTCTCAGGGATTACGTCAGCAGTCATAGGTTTTTTTTATGCCATCTGGGAACGAGTTTCCTTCTTTCAATATTTTTTAAAACTTCTTAAATCTGGCCTACTCCCCCACTATATCCTGAGCAGTGGTGGGTTCCGGATCCCGATGCAATCGGTACGCTGCAACGGAGCCAAGCATCTACCACGTGCACACATGTGCATGCGCTCACCACCTGCAATGCCTCCGGCTGCTTGGCGGAGTGTTGCGCAGGCGCCGTACGCTCTGTGCACAAATGCCCCGATTGGCTCGTGTACCGGTCATATTCCACCACTGATCCTAAGGACCCCATCCAAGTGGTGAACAGACCTGCCCTTGCCTAGCTTCCCTTTCCAGATTAAGTCATCCAGATGTTGACCCCCGCTGAGTGTATAGGTTTTTTTTAAATTATCACAGTAGCATTAATATTAGACATTTTTTAGTCTACTAAACCTATTGAATACTTAAAGTAAATGTCATTCCTGAGTTTTGGTTGACCAGTGTAGCTTCCCTCATGGCTCACCTCATGAAGGGTGAACTGTTTGCCCTCGCATCGGCGTGTCTCACCCCGCCCATAGATGGCACTGTGACGCCGGATCTCTTCTTCTTTGTGAGGGTCCCCGTTGTCCATCTGGAAGATATGCCCCACTGTTTTAGCCAACTTCTTATTCAGCTTCAGGAGAGTCTTCAATTCTACATCTCCGCTGCGTGGGCAGCTGCGCAACAAACGATCCACCCCCTCAGACACTGCATGGGCCAGCTCTGGATCGAGATGCTCCGAGGATGTTGGGGGATCGCTGGGTGAGGTTACCCCTCCTTCTTCTTCAGACTCGGGGTTCCCCCATTGCATGGCTGGCAAGGGGGACATCTTCTCTTGTGGCTCGGATGGGCTTTTGGAAGGGGAAGTGGCACTGGTTTTGCCAGGGATCTCCACTGGACTGGTGTGTCCGTTGGTGAGTGATTTATGGCCTTCGGACTCGGAGATCTTGAAGAGTGGTATGCTGCTTACAGGTATGGAGGGCACTGGCTGGTTGAAGAGACGAGGATTGGTTGCCCACTCCCGCAGAGCCTTCTGGAGGCGCCGGACATGGAGTGGCTTGGTCGCCATGCCAACCAGAGCCATGATCTCCAGGAACTCCTCCTCACAAGCCTCGCACAGTTGCTGCACATCATCACCGCCCTGCTGGATGAAGGTCTCATAGTAGGAGAGGAGGTTGGCTCTCTGGAGGACACGGTAGAGTTGAAGTTCACCCAAGGTACGGGGCAGCAACAATGCCATTGCCTGCAGGGGTGACAGAGCGAGACCATGAAGGCCAATATACACGTAATCCTCAACTTACAGCCATTTGTTTAGTGACTGTTTGAAATTACACCACCACTGATGTGCACGTCCACCACATATGGTGGTATGTTCCATGTTGTTGGTTGCATTTCACACTTATGACATTTGTAGCATCCCCATGATCACGTGACCAAAATTTGGACCCTTAGCAACTGACATGGATTTACGACAGTTGTACTGTTCCGGGGTCATGCAATCATCATTTGTAACCTTCCCAGACAGCTTCCAACAATAGTCCCTGCTCTGTAACCTCTACATCACTGTCATATTCCTGAGGCAAACAAGGCCCCAGCTTTTTCCTTACTCTCTCCTTCATGCTGATAACACTACCCTCCCTTTGCTTTCTTGGAATAAAGTCCCACTGTGCCCAATGAGGCGCACTTCTTATTAAGTGTATTTTCAGGCTGCTGCTGCTGCAAACTTCAATTATTCTTTAAGATCCCGCTTTCTTCCTAGCTTTTTTTTTTTTTAACTAATGGGAGAATTTGATCTTGCACTAGAATTCACTAGGGATGCACATTCTGCATCCATCCCACACTGCAACCCCAAGCCATCTCATCCATTAATCTTGCCATCAAAAGAAAGCCCTTGTACTCCGCTTCAGTTTCTTACCTCTGCACTGTGAGGGTTTTTTCTTTATTAGAAATCTTCAAGTACAATAAACTACCCTGACTTACAATTACGGCACCCCATGCGTGTAATTGTCTTTGCCCTACCAGCCCGATAAGCATTACAATGAACCTTCTGTCTTTTGAAAACCCAGTGTGATATCTTCAACCTGCTTAGTACACATGCGTGCACACACAAAACCTAGATTTTCTGCACAAACCAGAAACACCTCTGCACACACCTCTTGCTGAGCCTAGTAACCAACATGCACACACATATCAGACTCCTCCGAACGCCCACTGCTTGTTCCTTCTTTATCCACCCTTGTGCACGCTCTGTATTACAAGGCCATTAAAAGAGTGAAGCAATGGGCTGGGGTGGAGTTGGCACTCCATGGATACCAACAGAGTTGCCATTATTTTCTCTTCTTGGAAAAGGCTGAAGATAAACAGCGGGTGAGGAAATTTTGAGAGTACATGTGGGAGATGTGTGGGTGTGGAAGGGAGGGGGGGATAATGGGAGAATGTGACTGTAATGTGGGAAAAGCCTTGAGAAACTGGGCAAAGCGATGCTGCCAAGGGAACGGTCAGATAAGAGACAACACGGCCCTCAGCTGGATAGTGGGCGGGACAAGAGGCTCAGAAGGGGCTCTCCCTCGTCTCTCCAGCGTTAAAGGAGACGGGGAGAGAACTGTACTTTTAGACTGGCAACATTTGGTCAATTATAATGAAGTCACATTAATTCATCTGGTCATAATTCTTAACTTGGTGAGGCCAACAGCAACTGATGGTTGTTGATAGACACTCTCCAGATCAAACTTGACTATCTTCTTATAGTTCTTGCCAGTCTTCTCTGGAGATGCTAATAGGGCAGGTATTAAAAGTACAGGGAGTCCTCAACTTACAACAGTTCATTTAGTGACCATTTAAAGTTACAACAGCATTGAAAATTGTGACTTATGACCGTTTTTCACACTTTGGACCACTGCAGCATCCACGTGGTCACATGATCAAAGTTCAGGTGCTCGGCAACTGGCTCATATTTATGACGGTTGCAGTGTCCTGGGGTCATGTGATCCCCTTTTGCGACCTTCTGACAAGCAAAGTCAATGGAGAAGCCAGATTCACTTAACAACAGTATTACTAACTTAACAAAAGAAATGATTCCGTGGCAACAACTGTAGCAAGAAAACTCGTTAAAATGGGTCAAAACTCACTTCACAAATGTTTCTCTTAGCAATGTCATTTTTGGATTCAATTGTGGCTGTAACTCAAGGACTACCTGCAATCATCCAAGGACCTTAAATACAATACTGCCTGGCTTATCATATTTTGGAGTTATTTAACATTAACATTTAAAGCACCGGAGAGAGATTATAAAATTACAATTCTAAGATTACTATCTGGAATATAGTTTTTTCTTAATCCCAATACTTTATATTTCTGGATAAAGCATCAAAGATTAAGGTGTTTTATGAGGATGTACATAATCTTAACATCTATCCATTTTAACATCAGTATTTCAATTCCAAGTTGAAAGCACAGTTATGAGGTTGCATTTATCCTGGCTCTTTTTTAAAAAAATTAAACTCTTCCCAGCTGCCTATTCTTTCTCAGATACCAATGCTGGTGTGATTTTTCTGGGAGCACCATGGCAATGCCCCAAACTGCCCTCAACTACAGATCCTGGCTACATACCTAATACAAGCATTCAACTCTTTGGAATTCAGACTTAAGTATATATAGAGAGAGATGAGAAGGTGCCTGAGCCTGTGCAGAATCCACCAGCCCATCGGACTCAAGGTTTCCAGACTAGGTTTTTTTAAGAAAAAAAAAATATTTATTTGATTTGTCAATCATTTACATGATAATAGATATAAGAATAAACATGAGTATGAATGACATGGGGACGAATAAATGAGGATAGTAGGACAGGGAGGGTGGTGCGCTTATGCACACCCCCTTTAGGAGACCACTTAGGAATGGGATGAGGTCAATAGTAGACGGTTTAAGGTTAGTTATGGGGATTTGAAGCAAATAATATTTGCCTTATTTGGGAAGAAAATAAGGTTGCCCAGGTGGGGGGCGTGGCTTGCCCCCCCCCACCTAAAAAAGCAAGCTCGAGCCCCGAAATCTTTGTTAAAATATCCTGGCATTTTCACCAGGGTCCCCCTTTGCATCCGAGCAGCTTCTTGAAGAAGCGTTTCGTCGGAAGAGCTGCGAGGTTTGGCAGGCGGATTCCTCCAAGGCAGTTCTTGACCCCCTCCCCATAATTTGCTTCCAGTCGCTCCCCTCCTCATCTCACCTCTCCTGCTCATCTGCGCCGCCTCCTCTATAGCCCCCCACCCCAAACTCTCCCTCTCCTCGCCCCCCGTGGCAATCTTACCGCGCCAGTGGATCTCTTGCCAGTCCGACCGGTGTGCCCGTCAAGCATGGACCCAAGGCCTCGGAAGCCTCGCTGCTGGCCGCACCTTCTCCTGGCTGTCGGCGGAAAGGTAGAGCCAGAAGGCGCAGAGCTCCCAAGGCGGCACCCCTGCCCAGCTTCGATGGTGTTCTGCGTCCCTCCGTCGGAGCTTCTCCGTCCGCCCCGCACCCCCTCCTCTTCTTCCTTCCTCCTCCTCCTCCTCCTCCTCCTTTCTCTCTGCGCGCCTCGGCGTTGAGCCTTTGGCACGGAATTGCCTCCCACGCCGCCGGATTTACAATGGAAACGGTGGCGGCGGCGGCAGCGGCTCTGAGCTGCTGCCGCGCGTGGGAGGCTCCGGGGGCGGCAGGCAGCTTCTGCCTCGGACCAGAAAAACTGCAACAGCAGCAACATCAAACAGCCTTCGCCACCGCAAGCGCCGGGGGAGGGGGAGGGACGACATTTACCGCCCACCTTCCCGTAGGAAAGAGCAGATAGGATTCCTACCAACGCCCCCCCCCTTCCCCCCGGCGTTTTATCGCCCCAACTTCTTCCACTTCTCTTCGGCGCGGGCGTTGGCGAGCCTTGGAAGGAGGAGATCGCGTCGATCCGGGGACGGGCATCGTCGACCTGGCGCTTTTCTTTGCCACGTTTTTGCAAGCCTGAGCTTTTAAGTCTGGAGATTCTCAGACGACCCTGAGCTTTGTGGGGTACGCGCACCACTTTCGTGCACTTAAAAGAAAGCGGGGTTTCCTTCCCGGGTGTATGCCTGCCGCCGCTTTTCCCGCCTCTGTAGGTTCATAGCGTGTGCGCTACGATGCTTTCCTTGAGCGCACTTGCATGCGCGTTGTAAGCGACCTGTCGGTTCGCTCACTTGGGCATTGGGGTATACACGGGGTGGGGGGAGTTCAGGGCAGGGTTGCTGGATTTTTATTTTCTGCACTGACATGGGTCCTATTTACAATTTGCGGGATGAAGTTCCGCGATCGGAGGGGGTTGCTGAGTAAACAATGCATCCATTCATCGGAGGCATACGAGGAGTTCCCAAATATTATGAGGCCCAAACCGGGATACAGGATTTGACTCGGTATTTCCCAACCTAAGGCATTTTACAGACTTCAACTCCCAGGATTCTCAGCAGTGATCAAATATGGCTGAGAAATTCTGGGCGTTCAAGTGCATGCATCTGAAAGTTACTCTGACAGGAATTGATCCACAAAAGCTACTATAATTGCTTCTCAGTCCCTGTTTTACGCTGAATTCTGCGTCTATTTTACTGAAACATGCAAGGAGACCTGCTGCTTTATTTTTGAAAAGCAAAAAGTGGTGCTTTACAAATCCATTATTTATTGAACTGGATGTATGGGAGATGGTGAAAACACATTGGTATCCCCCCCCCTCCCTCTACCAAATAGTGCAAAGATACGGTTTGGATAAAAGAACAAGGCTGCTTCCTTTTCGATAACAGAAGAAGCTATATACTGTATGTAAATTCTGATCTTTGTTTCATTAATAGTGCACAGTAACTTTGGTAGAGAAAGACTGCTTATAATTTGTAAATACCAGAAAAAGTATTTCTTGATCCTAGAGAAGTACCCTCTGTCTAAATTATTGATTATTGTAGCTACCGTAATGGAAACAATAAAAACTACTCTATGCCAGCTTGTGTTGAGTCTTCAGGTCAGTGCTAAATCCTGCAGATTGCCTGGACAAGTCCCTGCAGTTTTCCTCGCAAGATTTCTTGCAAATACTTTGCCAGTGTCTGCTTAAGGACTGAGAGCAAATGACCAAGATCCCCAACTGGTATCCTACACCATCTCTTTGTTTCTAGCTGGATGCCTTAACTACTACACCAAATTTAGCCATCTGGCAGCTGTTCAACATCTCAGAACTGATGGATCTTCCGTATCATCTATTTGATTCTTTTAATTTTAAATGGCAACATTGACATGTGATTGGAATTTGATGACGTAGAGATTGGCCCTAATTTTAGAGAGAATGATTATCTCAGCACATAAATCCAAGTCCTTTGATATTCCTGTATTGCTATAGACAAGGAGGTGGAATGGTTGTGGGATTTTATACATCATTTTCCAGAATTATTGTTTTGGATACTGTGCACTGTGACTTTGGATGAAAGTTGGAATGGTGTCCTTAGCTATTTTAAGCAGATGGTTTGAGTAAGTTGCCCTTCTTGTTACTTCATTTTCTAGTTGTGCAATTCCAATTGCAGTGTTTCCCAACTTCAATACCAATAATGCCAAATTTCTTTACCTACTAAAACTTTTTGGGACACTCTGGTTTGGTGCCTGTCCAACTGGATATTTTTTTAAAAAAAATTGTTTTAGAGCTTGTCGGTTGTCTGAAACAGAAAGCATATATATTGGCTCATCTCAGATATATCTTGAAAACCAGCATAGAAATGCTTTTATAAATTAACAAAAATGTGCACATTCCTTCTCACTCCATACTCTCAAAAACCCAATCGTGGTTTTTCATTGCACATCCATCTAATGCTGACAAACCCTCAGTTCCTTATAATCCTAAATTTCTACATTCCTTTGTAGCTGGGATTAGTTTATGCGTTTATTTTTGGATCCTCTTTGTGATACAGGAAACATTGCTGTGGGGTTTGCACTTACGGAAGTTCCATTCCTTTCTCTGCCACCCACACACTGTGCCTCCCCCCACCCACACACTAATGCTCCTTCTGATAGCACTGTCCAATCTGTTGCAGGTCTCTTGGCTCGTCAGCAACAGAGCCATTCTCTGCATGCAAAGGAAGATGTGGGCAGAGAGCTTGCTCTGCAGAGGTGGGGACCTCTGACCAACTTTAGCTGTTGAGAAAAGATTTCTATTCAGAGATGCCCGAGTATTAGCATAGAATTCCACTAAGTGGCCTCTCACAGGGCTTGTGACTGCATTTTCTCAAAGGTGTGTGTGTGGGGAGGGGGAAATGCCAAGCCCTCCATGGCCAACCTCAGGCCTAGGTCTTTTGAGCCTGGAGTCCCTTAAATTGTGCTTAAATCCCATCTGTCTCCAAAACTCAATATGCCACACGGACATAGTAGGAAATAGCTATAAAGGGGAAATGTTGGTTGAAGGGCAAGATTTCAGCCCCACCTTTACAGCCCTTTATGTGCATGGCTGGAATTAAAAATCTATATACTACTGAAATTTTTGTGCTTGTTTGCAACCTTCCACTGGCGAAACGGTGCATCACAGGGCAACATTTTTTGAATCAATATACTTCAAATGGGCTAATTTTTAAAATGCATCCAAAATCTGGAATCTGTGACTCTCACACAGAGTCGAAATTTGGCAATTCATGGCTTCATGCTTTGGTGCTGCTGCACTGCCGCAGTCACCGTTGGCTCAGTTCAGCTCCACCACGCATGAGCCACGCCTCATGCCAGCCAGCTGATCATCGGGGCGCATGTGGGTGGGGCTGTGCATGCAGGTAGGGGGCTGCGCGTACATTGCATTGGGTGTGTGTGTGTGCTTTGGGCACTCACTTTAGAAAAGGTTAGCCATCGCTGACTTAGAGTCATATGATTGTTATTTCCAATGCTCCCTGACAGCTTACCATAAGTCGGTGGGAAAACCAACAGGAAGCATAAATTCAACAGAACTAGCCACTCATGCACTCTTCCCAACCTGTGCTATACCAAGCATCCTTGCTGACTCCTGCAACCTCTCATACATCCTTTCTGACCCTCAGCAAGGAACATGCACCTCCCTGACCCACATGGCATCTATTGTTTTATCAAATCAATGGGAAAGCCAGCATCAAGTTTATACTCAATGTGACAGGAAGGAGGGAGAAAGGCAAGGAATAAACCAGGAGAAAGGGGGGGGGGGAAGGAACAGGAAGAAAAGGAGGGAAGAGAGGAAGGAGGCTGGTTAGGAGAAAGAAGAAAGAAGAGTGAAGGAAGAATAAATTCTAATAATCCCTGTCAACTTCCCATAATCTCAATAGAGAAATTGACAAAAAGTTGGATGTTTCTCCCACTACCACTGATTTTTTGGCCACCCATAATCATTTTTTGTTTTTGTTTAGATAAGGAAACAATGATCAATCAGAACACAATTGTCCAGTTTGATAAAAATAATCAAGTTGCACTGAAAGCAAGAGTGAGTAAACATGTATGAGATTGGAGTGAATGAGTATATATATATATCATACAAACCGTGGGTTGCTTAATCATAGCTTATTAAACCAATGGGTTTGTAGAATATGCTAAACCATAAATTTTGATTTATAAACCACAAATGCTGGGATTTCAGCCTAAATCAATAGAATTATAATACCATGTATCATACATATACAAGAATTGATTCATACACACACACTAGTGCAGTGTTTCTCAACCTTGGCAACTTGAAGATGTCTGGACTTCAACTCCCAGAATTCCCCAGCCAGCGAATGCTGGCTGGGGAATTCTGGGACTTGAAGTCCAAACATCTTCAAGTTGCCAAGGTTGAGAAACACTGCACTAGTGATTTGGAGCATGAGAGAGCACCCTGGGGCAAAAACCCAGCTTGGCAGCCCGATTACTTTCTTTAGTCTTCCCACCGGATTTTACTTTGTAAGTGGACACACAACAAAGGAGCATTGGCAGTAGTTAATCCCATTTCCAGCAGCGCTCTTTCTTCAAAAACAAGCTGCGATGCTAGGAATGTTGGTTAAGAGGGAGGCTTATACATTAATTCATCTGAGAGCCACGTTAACACACCAAGCAAGTGATTTTTTTTAAGACTATGGCAGTGTTTCTCAACCTTAGCAACTTGAAGATGTCTGGACTTCAACTCCCAGAATTCCCCAGCCAGCGAATGTTGGCTGGGGAATTCTGGGAGTTGAAGTCCGGACATCTTCAAGTTGCCAAGGTTGAGAAACACTGGACTATGGCTATTCCCCATGATAAAATCACAACTACTGTACAGCATAGTTTTTCTCATCCAGCCGATCAGGGTTCTTCTTCCAGTTTTTCTGAGGCAACATTTGAAAATTATGGGGGGGGGGGAGGAGGCGTGACCCGAGTCCAAAATCTTCCTTCGGAGAAGCGCCGGGGATGTGGTGGTGCTGCAGAAACATTGCAAAGATCATCGTCTCGACTCCAGGGGGCAACTAACGTCCCTTCTTTTTAAAGGCGAGCGAATCTACCTTTATAAATTAAATAAATAAATAAATAAATAAGTGAAATAAAATAAAACAAACCAGGAGAGCCAACCTAGAAGCAAAAAAAAAAAAAAAGGCGCTGGTTTGTCAACCCACACTCCTCCCTCCAGATCCGCCACCCCCACTCCTGTGGTCGGTCTTGCCTCCACGTGTTGGCCTCCCCCGCGCGGGACTGACGCACATCCTGCCGCCCACGCGGCCAGTGGCGCGCGACGCGCTCTGCTCGCGGGCCTGGCTTGGAAGGCGCGCGCGCCCACGCCCGGCCTCTTGCTGTCCCTTCAGGCGCTAATAAGAAAAAGAGGGGAGGGGAGAGAGAGAGGAGTATGACAATTATCGGGCACAAAATAGAATGGATTTCTCCCTCCTTCCTCCCACTCTACTTTCCGTCTCCGTCCGCCCTCGAGAAATAGCCCTTGCTCGGGAAAGAATTACAGCCAAGAAGCTGAAATGCGTTTAAATCTTAAACTTCAAAAGTGGGCTGGACTAGAAGACCTCCAAGGTCCCTTTCAGATTTCTATTCTATTCATTATTCCCATACCTATTCATATCCTATCCTATCCCCCTATCCTATCCTATACTTTTTGCCTGAGCTTTGATAGCCTTGTGCTCCCCCAGTTTAGGGTTTTTCAGTGGAAGAATGGACTCTTCGCCCTCCCCAACCTGGCGTCTTCCAGATGTATTCTACTATGGGTAGTCCTCAATTTACGACCACAGCTGAGCCCAACATTTTTATTGCTAGGTGAAATAGTTGTTAAATGATTTTTTGCCCCATTTTATAACCTCTTGTGCCACCGTTGTTAAGTGAATCGCTGCAGTTGTTACGTTAGTAACAATGCTGGTAAGGGAATCTGGCTTCCCCATTGACTTTGCTTGTCAGAAGGTCGCCAAAGGGGATCACATGACCCTGGGACACTGGAACCGTCATAAATATGACTCAGTTGCCAAGCATCCAGATTTTGATCACATCACCATGGGGATATGGTACAATGGTAGTAAGTGTGAAAGATGGTTGTTAAGTCACTTTTTCAGTGCTGTTGTAACTTTCAACCACTACTAAATGAACTGTTGTAAGTCAAGGACTACCTGTACAACTCTGAAACATACAATATCCCAAAGGTATGGCCTAGCCCGTGACCCGTCAAAACCGCGGTCCACAAAAGCGCGCTCGACGAAAGCGCGCATTTGACGTCATCACAGTGCGACGAAAAAAAATAAAAATTGAAATAAAAATAAAATTAAAGCAAGCCGATTCACATAAAGGTAAGGGTTAGAGTTAGGGTTAGGTTAAGGGTTAGGGTTAGGTTTAGAGCGTTAGGGTTACATTTAGCATTAGGTTAAGGGTTAGGGTTAGATTTAGGGTTAGGTTAAGGGTTAGGGTTAGGTTTGGGGGGGTTAGGGTAAGGTTTTCGCTTTATTTTTACATTTATTGATCACAGCGCGATGTTTTCGTCGCGCTGTGATGACGTCACGTACGTGCTTTCGTCGAGCACAATTTTGTCGTCCGCGGTTTTGTGGTGGAACCGGCCTAGCCATAATTGGCTAGGAATGACTGCAGTCATAGTCAAAAACATCTCGAAGACTCCATGATGAGAAAGTCTCTCTATCTTCTCCGTGAAGTTTCATCATTAAGGACTGGATTTTTTAAGAACAGGGCCAGAGGCTGTGAGTAGTCATGTTCTGTGCTGTTCTATTCATTTACAACAACACTGTGATGGATTGTGGAATTCTTTTCTCAGTTGTATAGAGGGGCAGTGCTTGGTAGATAAAGAATCCAAGTTGGCCGTTGGGCATTTTGGGGGTACTTGCTTATTTGTTTTGTAGGCGATGACATAATAGATGACATAATACAGATTAATTAGCTGTTACCAAGACATGTAATTGAATAGATAATTTACTCCCCCTCTTTTTTTGCATTTTATAAGTGGCCTTAGTTTTATAGTGAAGGAATTAGTAGCCGAGTACAGAAAGGAGTGATAGGGAATATGGAACACAGGTACTCCTTGACTTAACTACAATTTATTTAGTGACTGTTCCAAGTTAAAAGGGCAATGAAAAATGTGACTTATGGCCATGTTTCACAGTTAACAACCATTGCAACATCCTCATGATCATGTGATCAAAATTTACATGCTTAACAAAGGGTTCATATTGAGAAGGAGGAGCCAATGTCGCGACGAGATGGTTGTGTGGTCTCAATGCTCTGAGACCGCAGCCAACACTTTTGCCACTGGGTGGTCCAAACGGACCTAAACCATCCCAAAGAGACAGTGAAGAGGAAGAATATATCTTGCTGATCTCAGGGATATCACAAAATCCTTGAAAGAAGCAAGAGAAGTTTTTCAAATTGCTGACAAAAAATCCAGCCAAGGCTGACAAAGTCAGGGCGGCTCCAAAATGGAAGGATACGGAAAGAGAAAGTGTTTCCAGCTGTTGAGGAATTTTTATGGTTTTAAAAAAGAGACAGCCTATAAAAACTCAAAAACCAATTTAAATTAAAGAATAGAAGAATCAAGCGGCAGAATTAAATTTGGAATGGTTTTGGACAGTGGTTATCTTACTTTTTAAATGTTATTTTCATGGATTGAATCTATGCAAACCTTTTAAAATAGATGGATTAAGTTTTCTTCTACCTTCTCTGTGTGACTCTCTGTAATTTACAGACTAAAGTTTTCCTCTTTTATTGCTGTGAGTGTTTTTCTAATTCATTTAAAGATTGGACCTCTTTTTCTAATTTGAAATATAAAAAAGATACAAAAAGAAACTCTTTTTGTCTCCGCTCCGGAGGTTAGGAGGTTTTGTTGATCAGAGTTTTGTGTATTCAAAACGGAACATTTTTTTCTTTCTTTCACGGATTGCTTTGACTGGGCACCACAAGGTTTTACTGTTTGGCTACAGACTGATAAGAGGGCACAGATGTCCCTTTGAAGTATGTTTTCGACCAGAGAGAAATGAGAGCAGCATTCTTTGTAATCTATGCTTTAATTTTGTTGATCTTTCAAGCTAGAGTAGCTGTGTTTGTCAGAATGACACAATCTCAAGAAAAAATAGAGGTCTTGACTTTGCTAAATATATTTTCAGAACTACAGAAATTATCAAATATAGTAGAGAAAAAACTGGAATACCTAGAGCACATAACAAGAAAATATGATGAAAAAATTGAAAATGTTTGTCAAATGCAAAACGGGGTGATTGAAACTCAAAAAACCAAAGTGGAAAATGAATATAAAGAGACTAAACTTGCTGATATCTATGGTAATTGGTTTGTTCCTGAAAATGGAAATAATGGAATACAGAAAGAGGAATTAAATGGAGAGGAAATCTATTTCAAAGATATAGAAGAAGATAAAATTAAAGAAATTATGGACTTAAAGAAAGAAATTCCATTAGCAAAAGTATTGATAACACTGCTGACAATCAAAGACAAACTGAATAAGGAAACAGAAAGAGGGCATCAAGATTATATGAGAGATCTTATAAGCAAGGAGCTGCTAAGAGGTCCATACAAAGCTGATCAAGAAGATGATTAGAGGATTGGTACCACAAATGGCAGAAGATATGAGATTGTTTTGTTATTGGAAAGATACAGGTTGATAGATGGAAGAATATAACTTAAAACTAGTTAAACTTAGTGAAATTTAGTGATAATACATATAGTTAAATAAATAATTGATGATGATAATAATGTATACAATGTGTAGTGTTATGATAAGTAATAATTGGATATGAATATTGAATGGTACCCATGAAAGGAAGATTAGAAATCCTTTTGGATTATATACAAAGGTTAATAAAAAAGAACTAAGTTAGATACAGTTAAGTTTTGATTATTAGGGGAAAAATGTTATGATACAGGATAGTCAAATAAAGGAGGGATAATGATGACAACTATATATGTATGAGTATAATATAAGGAAACTAGATGAAAATTGCAAACAGGGATTTGGAAAGGAGGATTAGAAAAGTTTGTTATTAAATATTATGGATGTTTAGCTAGAATAGGACATAAAGATTCAGTATTTTTGGAGGATTTTAGAAATATTAAATGAAATGCCAGTATGTGGTTATGTATTAAATCTTGGTATATTTTATGATGAAGGACGTTTAAACAATTATAGTCAAATAAAAATGGAGGTATAAGGGTAACATGTATAAATATTTGAGTTAAAATACTTGAGTTAATATGAATTATGCTTGATGACTGTGGAAGAGATGCACGAAAGCCTTTTGTAACCAACTGATACACTTTCTACAGTATGTAAAGAAGGAAGATTTTATGTGTTGTGTTTGTTTTGAAAATTAAAATAAATTCTATTTTAAAAAAACAAAACAAAAAACAAAGGGTTCATATTTATGACAGTTGCTGTGTCCCAAGGTGATAACCTTTTACGACCCCACAAGCAAAGTCAATGTGGAAGCCAGGTTCATTTAACAACTGGATTACTAATTTATCAACTGCAGTGATTCACTTAACAACTGTGGAAAGAAAAGTTGTAAAATGGGGCAAAACTCACTTAACAAATTTTTCATTTAACAACAGAAATGCTGGCCCCAATGTGGTTATATGTTGAGGACTGCCTGCATATATTTCTGAGAATAGGATATCAAATGCTATAAAATATAATCCCCCATAATCAAGCCACTTAAACTACAATCTCATTTCTTCTCTGAAGTCCATTAATTCTGAAGTCCATTAAAATCTAGCAAAACACATACAGACTGTCAATAACTGTTCTTGGTGGAAAAGGAGAGAGCCTAGAATTTTTAAATTTGAGACATAAATGAGCAGGTTCAAATCAATTTTACACAAAGACCTCTCTGGATAAGGTTTTAATGCTGGCAAAAGTGGAAGGAAACAGAAGAGGACCATCTACAGTAAGGAAGATGGGCTGAGTTACAGCAGAAATGAGTGCCCGATTGAAAGACCTGAGATAACAGGTTAGGAACAGATTGTCATAGAGAAATCTTTGTGGCCGGTAAGAGTCATCGACAACCACTTGATGGCTCACATAATATTTTTTTAAAAATGCTCTCCCAGTTTCATTGACTCACAGTTCAGATAAGTACCTGAAGATGCTTACAGTATTTGTTTTCTGTAGCAAAAACTGGCTAGCTTTTCAACAATTGTAATAGCTATCCAAAAATCCTATTAAAACTACACTAGCTAATAGATGTTGCTAGTTGCTCATCCAGAAATTTTCTTTCATATTTAGTGACCAAGTCGTTTGAAATGAAGCAGGACAGAGATGTGTATCTTGTATCTTACCAATCTGACAGATCACAGGCTATTCCCAATATTTTGCATCTGCACGGTCTCTCTGGGATGCCCCCTGCACTGTGGGTGAATTGGCCCAGTGTGCTAAGGACCACAGGTGCATCAAGCCATGAGCAGAGCAGTGGTGGGCAGCATGTGGGAAGGGACTTAACAATCACGTTATTAAGAAAATATTTGACATTAAACAACTGGGTCATGTGGGATGGAGGGACAGGATTGTGAAGCATTTTCATCCCACACAGGATTTTTTTTTTAAAGCTCCATCCGCCCCCCTGAGCCGTTCCTGCCCCCAGCTTTAGCCTCCCAGACAGAATCAAAGAAAAAAGCAATTCATTTTTCCATTCTGGGGGGTGCCTGAATTTCTCTCCCTCTCTGAAATTGGAAGAATGAAGTAACCTGCTTTGCATTTAGCTCATTTGCCCCCCTGCTTTCATATTTCAGGCTATTCTTTCAATTTTAAAAGACTATAACTTAAAAAAAAATATAACCAAGCATCTATAGGATATCTTACAGCATGGTATACTTAATTTTTTGTAGCAGTTGCATCCCACCATAGAGAAACCTGTGCATCTCCGTTGTCAATCTTGCAAACAACAACCACCACCACAACCCCAAACTCATTTGTCTGAGAAAAGTGTTATGCAGTAGGCTTTGGCTATCAATGTTAAGCAAAGGAAAGAATCTCAGTTCTTTGGTCCCTCTGCCTACCGGTATTGATTGAACGGCAGCAACTTTGAGGATTTTCAGACAAAAGCTTTTTCTGAAACCTGCTTGGAAGTGCCAGAAACCAAATCTGAGAGTTTGGGCATTCAGAGCATGTGACATTTAGTCACTGACTTGTATTGAACATGTCGTAATCATACTATCATTCTTTAATCTTGCCTGATTTATTTTTTAATCTCCAAGCAGTTACAGATTCCCAACCATAGCAAACTCTTTTGGAGATGGAAATTACTGAACTGTCACCTTTCTTCAGCTGTCATTGGAAGTCCGAGTGTCTCCTAATTTTATCCCTCTAACAATTCTGTCAAGGTAAAATTGAGTGGCTCAAAGCCACCCAAGGGTACTATGTGGTCATGAGAGACATGGGCCCTGAATACCAGGGTGCTTATTCAACATCACAACCATTACAGTGCATGCCTTTTTACGTGCATGTCAAGAAGGGATGTAGCTGGCAACAATACCACATGCTGGGATTATTAGTCACCAAAGAGCATTAAAAAATGGGAAGAGTTATGTTGAATTAAACCATAGACTTGGGCCACCAGACCGTGATCCCAGGGACGTAACCAAGGACCATTAATCTAACTAACAAATCCTTCTTTTTGTCTTTCTCTCTAGCCTTGAATGTGATTTCTAGGAAAAGCTTCCTGAATTCCATCAGGATAGAGTAGACTATTAAATAATTTTGTATCTCTCTTCAGTGAAAATGTATCCTGGAAGATTACCAGGTCTACCAAGAAGAGGAAAAATGGTGTTTGATTCATATATTGCAGTCATAATGCAGATATGGTTTGATTTAACATGCAAAATCAGCTCTTGTGGATTATAAACCATGATCTATGGCTTTGAAGAGTGTGCTATCTGAATAAATAGATGCTTGTTTGATAAATTGTGAACAAACATACCATGGGTTGTATGTGGACCAGTTATTTGAGCACCTATACTTAGGAAAATGTCAGGATCTGCTTCCTTTTCCTCTCCTCCATTTCATTTCCATTCTGTTTTGTTTTTTACATCTGAGCTCAGGGGTTTTCTTTCTGGACTGGTGGCATGGTAAGATGGTGCTATGACTTTGGCACCAGAACAAAGGTTACTGACAGGCATTTAGGCATTTTGGCATGACACAAACATGCTCTTCATTGAAAGCATTTGTTATTAGCTTTGCTAGAGAAACTACAGAAAACGAATATAGGCTATGGAAGGCAATAAAGGATGCCTTATTTTTTCAGGTAGGCTAATGATCTTTATTGCTGGGCTTCTTTTGCACTCTTAAAAAAGAGGATTTAATCTGAAATCCTATATCAGTGACTACATTCTACTGAACTTAATGGAATATAAGTATCTTAGTATAGACTTGCACATTAATGCTTAAACTGAAAGCCTGTAAATTATGATAAAGTGGCATAAAAATGGGGGCAAGATTACTTTCTCTAGCAGCAAGTCTGAAATATGGCAATTTATATTGTTGTTGTTGTTGCAAGTATCTAAGATACGAGTTAGTATGTGGGGAAAAAATCAAATGTGATCTTTTATTACACATGTTCCTATTAGATTTCAAATAGAACAAATACTCTTTTTCAATAAGATAAATATTCAAATATCACTT
Organism: Thamnophis sirtalis; assembly: GCF_051295495.1. Lineage (NCBI taxonomy): Eukaryota > Metazoa > Chordata > Lepidosauria > Squamata > Natricidae > Thamnophis > Thamnophis sirtalis. The sequence continues at coordinate 160,892,945 of NW_028261383.1, forward strand.
GTACCCCATCATGTTCTGTTCTATCACTTAAGAACAACCTTACAATCACTACATAAAAATAATTGGAATATAATTTATACTGTGCATAAAACATACATATTTTTTAAAAAGGCAAATAGCAGGGCTTAAGTTGGCTGGTAATTATTGGAGGAATCAGAATAGAGGTGTTTTTCTTTTGCATTCTGGAGAAAGTTACACTTTTCTTTCTGAAGCAGCTATTTGTCTTGGAAATTCAATTGCAGTGTTAAAGAAATTATATTTCTTAAGTCCATATATGGGGGAGTGGAGGTGGGGGAGATTAAACTCTGCTTGCTGTAACTAGTGGCAAGTATTGCATTTTCTAAAACATACATTTTTAAACAGTTTTAAAGATGTATTTGAGGTTGTTCTTAAATGCTGCATTATAACCCTAGCCAATAAAGGAGCAACATGGAGTTATGGCTTAGTAAGGAAACATTGTTGTTGTTGTTTTAACAAAACTTGTGATCTATTGCTGTTACATTAAAAGATTATCCTATGGCTTCCAAACACATTGGAAATGCATTAGTCCTCTGTTTTTATGATTTATGAGTGATTACATAATAGGTTCTTTGTAACTGATAATTGCAGACAAGGACCACACTTCCTAAGTCAATTAAACATTGAATAAATCACTTGTTGCTAATATAAAGGTAAAGGTTCACCTCACATATATGTGTTAGTCGTTCCCAACTCCAGGAAGCAGTGCTCATCTCCATTTCAAAGCCGAAGAGCCAGAACTGTCTGAAGACATCTCCATGGTCATGTGGCCGGCATGACTAAATGCTGAAGGCGCATAGAACGCTGTTACCTTCCACCATTTTCTACTTGCATTTTTACATGCTTTCGAACTGCTAGATTGGCAGAAGCTGGGACAAGTAATGGGAGCTCACTCCGTTACACAACACTAGGGATTCAAACTGCCAATCTTTCTGATAAGCTCAGCGTCTTAGCCACTGAGCCCCCATGTCCCTATTTTTTATTATTTATATTGCTAATATATTATGCCCTAAATCCATAATTACAAATTCAAGTAGCTGAATTCACATAGTACACTAAAATATATTGTTGGCTTTGGTTTATCATTTTGTATGAACGCAAAACCATTATCAAAATGTTGATTGCAACTGCCGTGTTGCAAGCAATTAAATGGAAACCATCATAAAGTCAATGAATGTCTTTTCATTCGGTAAAGTAATTTCTGATTTGTATGCTAACTGCTTATTTTGTGATCTGCTATTTGAAGTACAGTAGTAATTTCTGGGTACTGCCATAATCTACATTTGACTTTGGAGTTAAAAGATTTTAAAATTGGCACTTTTGACACCTTCCAGATTTGAAAGTATTTTGATTAGAATTGTATAACTGCCCTGCTATGCAATCTGTTCCTATTCACATTTTTGCAAACTGGGTACTTTAAAATCGCAGTCCTAAATATCCTTTTTCCCCTTCAACTGTGGTTTTTAAAAATCATCTTATTTTCCTACCTTTGGAGAATACTCAGTCAGAATAAAATCAATCAAAAATATGGGAACTAGTTCCTCTTTAAAAGTAACTGGTAGTATTGTCAAACAATGTAAAATGAGATGACAGTCATTCATGCAGGCAAATGAAGGATATTTTTTTTGTCCTAGGAGCATTTTAAATCAGAGCTTAAGAAACAGTTACTTTGAAGCATAAGTTTATTATTTATTGGCAAGTTCAACACTGGAGTCCATGTTATAAGCCCTCTTCATGTTTGATTACAGTTACAATTAATACTGTAATTGTGCTAGTTCTTCATCCAAAGACTAGATCACAGGATGTCACCAACCTGTTTAGAGATCCAGGTATTTGCTAGTCAATAATCATCTCAAACAGAGAGCGACCATGCTTGCAATTGGAAGCCGTTCAAATTGCCATAAGAACAAAGAAGGGCTTTTGCTGGGAGAGACCTGTATCGGCCACTACCACAACCAAGTGGTTTTTAATAATCTGGTTCCATTGTTCCATGTATGCTGAATAAAGCAAGGCGTGTGAAATTGAAGTTTAATCCCTGTTGCTGTGCAGATAATTTACTGTACTGCTGTAGTGAAGAGAGACTTCTTCACCTGTAACTTGGAATAAAATCTGTCAACATTCTTTCATTACAGTAATGGCATTATTCCAATGTCAGAAGTAAGCCTCCATCCATCCTGAAAAGGTACACAAATATCTAGCAAGCAACAAAACCCATTTGACTTAGGGAGCTCAGCACAATTCATTTGTAAGGTTTTGAATTCTTACACAGGTGTGTCCAGTCCATGGCCCACAGGCTGCATGTGACTCTGGGCAGCTAGTTATGTGGCTTCACAAGATCATAAGCTTTTAATGTGTGATTTATATACATTAACAATATTATATATGTTATATGTGGCTCAAGACAATATTGTCTTGTTCACTCAGTGTGGCCCAGGCAAACCAAAAGAATGGAGACTCCTGCTGTAAACCTTGCTACTATGATTTGGCTGTGGGCTTTGTTGATTCCCCCAGATCCACATTGTGTAGTTGACTAATAGAATAGGGAAAACATGATTTTAGCTTCCTGAAGAACAAAAGCTGCATATCAGACAGGTATTACAAATTGTAACCCACCCACTCCATTAGCAAGAAGCAAGTCTAGTGATTAAGGTACCTTGTTGGAAACCAGGAAATTGTGAATTCTAGTTCTGCCTTAGGCATAAAAGCTGACTGTGTGAATTTGGGCTAGTCATTCTCTCTCAGTTGAGTCCATCTCACAGGGTTGTTGGGGAAATACAGTAAAAGGAGGAGTGTTAGTTATGTTCACCGCCTTGAGTTATTTATAAAAAATAATAATTTATGATCAATAATATTTAGAAAATAAAATAAAAAATGAGATAAAAATAAATACATTTGCATTCATAAGCTGATGAAAAATATAGTCTATGTCTTAAAGCAACTGGTTGACCAACTCATTGCTTCCAGTCCTGAGATCCCTGTTGCACATCACTTATCTCTATAAGTAATACTCACTTGGTTGGACCCCTTCATGTTATAGCTTTAAATCATGAAAAGAAGGCAAGATTTGATATAGGTCTTCGGTCTGCTGAATTGCATCCAAAATTATGGTAATGATGGGCTTCTTAATGCAGCTATACAAGCTGCCATTCCAGCATATTTCTCTCCACCAATAACAAGAGAAATGCTGATTTATATAAGCAACCTTGGAAGGTGATAAATGATAAAACATGAATAAAAGAAGGTGGACATTTCAGCCAAAATTAGCAACTTTTTTCTAAATAGCAAATGAACAGCAAAGCCCATGAGCATATTGAGTCACCAAAAATAGTAACATTTGCCCAGTGGGTAAATTACAGAACCTAGTGAGCCTAACTTGAATGGAGTCTACCTTTAGAATACAAAAGATTTCAACAGAATGAAAAGAACAAAGGGAATACCTGGCACAGTTTTCCAATTTTATTTCAGAGACAAGAGCCATCAGAAAAGAGAATGGGCTCTGTGGCAGTGAAATGAGTAGCATCAGCGGGGATAGAAGCTGAAGCATTAGGCTTTGCAACCAGAGAATGAAATTGCGCAACAGTTAAACGCTCTCAAATCTTGAATAAAAAATATAAGGGTTCTTCCTTTTCATCTTCCTGACTTAATATCAGGGAAAATAGGGGTGTTTGCAGATAATAATGTAGGGATCAGTCCCTTCTGCCCGAGGTAAGAGGTCATTAGAAGTGCTATCCTCTTACCAACCTCAGGGAAAACATGATATTGTGAAATAGAAGGAACTTTCCCTGAGGAGGCGGATCAGTATTTTTGCTTGTAAAACACTTACATAATGAGAAAACATCACTCTCAAATGGTGGTCTAGAAAGATCATCTACTGTAGTTGGTCATTATTTCCTTTTTTGAAGCAAGAACCAACCCAATTATTTTGTTTCTGACACAACAAAATAAACTCATCTGAAGTAAAACAAACGTAACATAAATATGTAGGATAAATATTTATAAATCAGGTTATGTCCCATGGCCCATAGCTTGGCTTTTGCACTTACTATGGTTAGTCAAATGGTTAACTAATATGTTTCAGTGGCCTTAGAACAAATTGTTACTTCCAGTTAAAAACAAACACTTTTAAAACCTGAGCACTACAGAATTACAGTATATCGGGTCCTAACTGCGTTCTAGAAAATAAAAATGGCAGTGGTTGTCATAGTAATTTTAGTTGGTGTACTTAGCTACATTTAACCAAAAGTGAGTTCTAGAAATAAGGCATCAAAATGGTATTGAGATGGGAGACCAAAAGGAAAACTTGCTAATGTAAAAATTGGCACTGATTAGGTAGGTCAGTGATACTATTAAAATCCCACTGCAACACTATTTGTAAAGGTTCACATTTATAAAGTTTAAAATATAAAGTGTCCCAACACTTTTTCCAGCACAAATTTCATCACATCGGACCTTCACTGAACAAAGGGCTTTAATTGTAGCAACACGAGTTTCATAGGCCAGTAGCAGCATTTAAAGGATGGATTTTTGAAAGTGGTTTTGACACTGCATCAACATACCATTAATAATTAGTTTGGTTTGTGAAGCTTTTGGCTTCATAGTTTTTAAGTTTTGTTTATCTATTTCTTTTCTAGCTAGTTTCCTTTTGTTATTTTTCTATAGAGAACTTGTAATAGTTTTTTTTTAAAGTCATTGTGCCTACTACATTGCATATTATTTCCCCATTCTGTGAGGATTCAGAGGTGGAATTGTATACAGTAATTCAAATAATCAGAATAGAGACAGAAGGACCTTGGAGGTCTTCTAGTCCAGACTTCTACTCAAGCAGAAGATCCTATACCCATGATAGTGAACCTGTGGCACATGTGCCACAGGTGGTATGCAGAGCCCTCTGCAGGCACATGAGCCATCATCCCAGCTCAGCTTCACCGCGCATGCACATGCGCCTCCCACCGGCCAGTTGGTTTTGGGGTCTCTGCCGTGCCTGCATGGGAGGTGGGGGTGCATGTGGGACATGTGTGTGCACGTGTGCGTGTGATGCATGCAGGGGGTCACATGTGCATGCGCAGGGGGTGTGGAAGATGCATGCATGCGCTGGGGCAGAGGACTATATGCATGCAGGGGGAGCGTTGGGGTCCCCCACCCCCACACATTGCATTATGGATGTACACACATGCGCGACAGCACACATGTGCACACTTTCAGCACGCAACAACACAAAGGTTAGCCATCACTGCCCTATACTCTTTGAGACAAGTGACTGTCCAATCATAAAAACCTCCAGTGATAAAGCTCCCACAACTTCTAAAGGCCAGCTGTTCCACTGGTTGATTGTCCTCTCCTTGACAATTTGACATGCCTTGTCCTTGATTAGTTTCCATCCATTGTGTCTTACTAAAGCTTTATAGAACTGTGCTAATACTTCACGTGATTTTGACTGTATGTCTAAACAAGGATTTTGTTAGCTTTTTTTGGATGCCGCCGCCGCACACTGCTGGTCCATGTTTAAGTGATCGTCCACTAAGACTCCCAGGTCCCTGTCACAGTTGCCTCTGAACTCTACTGTACAATCCGAATTGCCCCCCCCCCCCCAAACTGCAGCACGCCTTCGCACTCTGGTTTCCCGCCCTTCATCAATGCCACACCCAAGGAGTCCCATTTGCGGCCTGTCATTCGGGAGGCTGTTGCTATTGCAGACCCTCGATGGTTGTTAAGGGAAATCACTCTGCACTCTTGCGGACGAAAACACCCCCCCCCCCCCGCTTTGCCTGCTAAAAAAAGTACTGCCATTTCCCCCCCGAAGAAAAAAAGAAGGGCGGGTGTTTGTCACACACTTCTCAATTCTGTCTCTTCGATTGGTTGAAAGTTGTCAGCTTCCAACCAATTGGGGCGATAAAATGGGTTTGGTTAATGACGAGCTGCTTGATCCTCCTCGTTGAGTGGACAGACCATATATCAATTTCGCCGTATGTTCGGTATGCCTTACCTCACAAGAGCCTCGACTCTGATCGTTGATTGGTTCCTGTCACTTCGGTCAAAGGCGACTGTTGGCAAGGCGGATTCTAAGCCCGGCCTTCCTTAACGTCAAGCGGCTTGCAATTGGGTGATGCGGCTGACTCTCGTGCTGGCGGGAGTGGCTCTCGCTCTCCGATAGGCTGCGGGGGCCACCGCGGAGGGAAGGGTTATCTTACGATGGGGGGCGGGTGAGAGACCGGCGGGCAGGTTATGGCGGGAGAGATGAAAACAGCCTCCGAGTGGCCTCACGGCTGCCGCCTCCTCTTACGAGTTATGGTCCTTTCGATCCTGGCGCGCAGCTCCGGTAAGCGGACAGGAGTGCGAGATAATTCAGGGCGTTCCCCAGCCTTTTTGCCCCTTTGCCTCCTGAGCCTCTTCCGGTAACGGAGGCTCCGGGTCCCTCAGTGCCGTTATTGTTAGTGTAAGCGACAATGGGCTTAGGTTGATTTCTCAACCGAAAATCCCCGTCCCAAGATTCCTTATCATTTTGGGAGAACGAAGGGCACTCTGGATGCCTTCTCCAGGCCAGGCTTTCCCATCCTGTTCCTCTCCAAATGGGACTCAGCTTCCCACAATTCCCAGCCAGGCTTTGGGGACTGGAATCCCAGTAACATGTTGGGAGTAACATGTTGTGATGACTTGGGCTGTCCCGAGTATTAATTTCCCTCAACTTAAGTCTGAGGGGTGGGTGGGTTGCTTAGACTATGATAGAGGTGGACATCTGTGGGCATCAGGCTTCTTGGTGAAGGGAGATTTTTAAGAAATAAAAGAGAAGGTAAACTTTGTCATTTTTTTACTGCGAGCACACTGGCCCACATTAAAAATGAAATTCTGTCCACACTCAAAATAAAGTATACATCTACCTATACACAACACACATATACATATGATATATACATTTGAGATACTGTGTTTCCCCGAAAATAAGACAGGATCCTATTTTCTTTTTACCCCTGAAATAAGTGCTTGGCCTTATTTTTGGGGAGGTATTATTTTTGAGTTACAGTGGTCACCTCATGGCTGCTGCTGTGTTGCAATATTTTCTGGGGGAGATACACACACACACACACACACACACATATTAATCATTGTCCAAATAAAGATGAATGAATCAATCATGGTGAAATATCACTTGGATAACCACGGTAGTGTGACAAGACAATATGGACTGTTGTTTCGAGTACTGTACTCACATAAATAATATCAAGTGGATTATTAGGCAAAATTGCTACTCTGTAGCATACCCTGTTTTCCAGTGAGTTGTGGCATTTGTTGTTACATTTTTTGTTCTTCACATCTTCCAAAATTAAGGACAAATGTTTACATCTGATTATTAGTTTGTTCCTCATGCATATCATCTGGGTACGATGTGGCTAATGCTTCTGTTATTGAGATTATACATTTTATAAATTTTATGGTGGTTGGTGTCAAGAGTACCAAGAGTAAATAGGTAAGAAGTCCATTAATATTTTAAAAATCTAAATACTGTATGTTCAGATTGAAACCTAAGTTAGATTTCTTTTAGTGTGGTCTATGATTTAACACAAGCAAGATGGATTTTGGTCACCTAGTCTTTTGCATGTCCACTTGCCATTACTATTAACCAAAATTCTGTTTTGGTATATTGTGGGGGGGGGAAATCAAAGGAGTGTTATGTACAGTACGCTACCTGAATCCCATGAAATAAGTCTCAGCAGGTTATAAATATAACAAATAGATAAAGGCATATTGGAATTTTACTAGATATAATTATTCTGTTCCTCATTTATATAAATAAGCCTCATTGTCTTAACTCAAATGACATTATTTCATTTTGCCAAAGTATCTAATGTTTTTTGTGTGTGTGTGTGGATTCCTATAGATGGAGATGTAGTGTTACTTAAAGAACATCAAACATATGAAAATACTTCCCCTGAACAGTTTTGCTATTCAAATAAAGTGATTCCCAAATGGCATGATATATGGACTAAAATTCAGGTAAGAATTAGATTATTTTTTGTGGGGTACCTGAGGTGAATCTCACAAAATTAAAGTGAATAACTATAGATCTGTAAATATGTTCTAGGTGACTCTAATAGAAATTTCATTAAAACTCTGATTAGTTTGGAGCATGTGGAAGATAAAAGCAAATTATAAATTCGGGGGAATGTATAGTAAATTGCTAAGGATCTAGCTTACTGTATTATAATAATTGTGTAAGAAGAATGGTCCTGCTGTTCTTTCTCCTTGTCTTCTCAAGCTATTCCATTAGATGCAGTTAATTTATATACATCTAGGAAAAACTTTGGTCCAACTTTGGTCTCACGGTTATATAATTATATTCCATTCAAGTAAGATTTGAAGAAAAAGATCATGGACAGTCAAGAACAAGATTATATTCTATAGCTTAGTAATGTTGCAATACCATGTTGTAGTTGCTGATCCATACAGGCTATATTTTAACCTATCTCTGTGCTAGAGGTTGGGAATAGAATTAGGTCAGATGATTCTAGTAGGCAAAGGGTCAGAGTTCCTCTCCCACAATACCTTTTTTGGATGTTTGTTGTATTTCTCAGTTGGTTTCACAATGAGATTTAATATTAGTCTCCTTTCCCATCACTGGATTAAATAGCTTTTTCTCCATAAATAGGTTGCCTGTTCAAGATGCTAAGCTTTTTCAGATTTCATTTGGCAGTTTTTCAAAACCCTATTAAGTTCTTTGGCATTTTCCCCTGAAACTAGTTGTTAAGTATTTTGTAAGGGCATTGAACATAACTTGTTAAATGTAATGCTGTCTATTTCAACAAATTGTTAAATAATAACATTAAGAAATCTTTTAATTAATTATGGAACTGTCCTTGTTTTTGCCATCTCTTTTTGTTCCATCCAGATCCGAATAAACAGCACCAAGGTGATCCGCGTCATCCAAGTTGAAAGTGAGGAGAAGCTGAAAGAACTGGATGGATTTAGTTTATGGATGTATGTTGGCTTGCTCTTCAAAGAGAAGCTTAATGATACTTACATTAATGTTGACATTTTCAGTAAAAAAACTTGCTTGAAAGTCGAGACCTTAGATCCAGACTCCAAGTACGCCATCAGTGTTATTCGAAGTAAGTTTTCTTTTATCTTAGTTCTAATACAGGTAGCCCACCACTTACGACTACAGTTGGGCCCAGAATCTCTGTTGTTGAGTGAAGCAAAGTAAATTGTCATGTCACTACCTTGCTCAACAATCTCAATCTCGTCTTTCCCAGTTGCGGATATTAAGTGACCATGCGGACCATTATACTCGGGAATCCTTTTCCTACTCCACTTAGGTGAACTATTGCAGCCTTTATCAATGTAGAAGGTTCAAAACACTGGAATCTACTAGTGTTTTCATCACATTTGAGATCCATCTCTCAAGTGCACAGGAGGATTTCCTTTTCCTGCATGGAGGGGAGGGGAAGTCTCTCAGCACACTGGGAGAACGGACCTCAAGTCCAATGTCTCCTCTGCTTGCAACTTTTCCCTGTTGACTTTTTGAGGAAACAGCAGAAAAGATTGCAAATGACAATCACGTTATCACGAAGCACTTGGCAATCGGTTATAAATACAAACAGGTTGCCAAGCAACCCAAATGCAGTTATGTGACCAATGGCCATGCAGCATGGTGTGGATGATGCATCACCTGGCATGCTTACACAACTACCTAAATTAAATATAAGGAAAAATGTTCTAATGCCAAATCCTATACAAGAGTCATTTGCGTGTAATGGTTAAGCCACCAGGGTAGAAACCAGGAAATCATGATTTGTCTTAGACACAAAATCAGCTGGGTGACATTGAGTCAGTCACACTGTCTCAACCCTAGGAAGCAGACGATGATAAGCCAATTCTGAAAATCTTAACCAAGGGAACTACAAAGACTATTAAATGCAGTTGCCAGAATCAGTGCTAACTCACCCCCCCCTCCCCTTTCCAAAATGGAATAGTCTTTATGTGTGGTAATTCTCCATCTTCGGAGGTTTGGAAGAGGCTGGACAGCCATTTCTCAAAGATGGTCTCTGATTTTCCTTCACAGAAGAATGGACTTAGATTATCCTTTTGGTCTCTTCCAATCCCACAATTCTGTGATCCTGTGAAATTAAACTTGATATGTTTCCTGAATGTGCTGCTTGCATTCTTGGAATACCTTTACTTTTTCATACATATTTTATTCATGTTTTGTGTCTGAAGGATATAATTATCCTGGATAGGCAAGGAGAATTGAATACATTTAGAATGATCACTCACTTTGTATATATATATGTTACATTCCAAAATTTTAAGGCAGCATTTGCTACCATAAGGACAAGTCTAGTAGGTTTAAGTCTGCAGAGGTAAAAGAGAGGAGCATCTCATATAAGGACAAGCTCACTTTGTATATATAAAATCTGTCCATTTTGAAACACAATTGTTCACAATTGCTGAACTACGTGGGAGTATGTATATGATGTTCTGAGGTACAAAAGATAAAGTGTGTGAATTAGTTTTATTATGCAGTTTGCATTTTTCAAATCAGTTGGTTCTTAGAAAAATGTGAATGATGGAAAGAATGATTTTAAAAGAAAATACTGTTTGCCTTTTTAAAAGACTTTACAGCAATGGTTCTTAATAGTTCTCAGTTTTTTTCATTTTGACAATCAGTTTATCAAAAATCTGTATGCAGCAGAAACACATATTGATGGGAAGATATTTTTATCTTTTACATATATTTGCCATTATATTCTAAGTAGTTCAGCCAGCTGATTAATAAAATAATAATTTTATTTCTTTTAGCACTTGATCCTAAGCTCTTCATTGTTACATTTCTGGGCCTGCTGCTGTTTTTCTGTGGTGATTTGATGAGTAGGTAAGTAAAAATCCAGTTCATAATGTTTGCCAGCTCACAACTGATAACCATCTAATCTAGTAAATGCCTATCTCTCTTTCAGTTTGTGATTGTGTTAATCTGTCCCTTTTCACTGGAGAAATATTTGGGAAATATCAAATCCTGTTTCCATCGGCTTCCATGTAACAGGATATTTTTGTCCTTTGTTCTTTTTCTGAGTAGTGAAGAGAGATGTTTGTGAAATTTCAATGCATGTGCGTCATTATTTTCAACTCTTGCAAGACTTCCACATATTGTTTGCTCTTTTAAAGTACTACCATGTAATTTGGCAGCTAAGTTAATGTCTGTTCCTTTGGGAAAGCATTATGGCTCTTAGTTTTTGGAGTATTGTTCACTTTTCCTCCTGCTGCTATAATTCATTTTCTATTTGTCTTCCTCTTTACCCATCAGCCCTCGCTGTCATTTATTTTCTTTCTTTTTAATGGCTATCCGCCCAAAACCTAGAATTATTAGAGTTACTGTTAAACTTGTGCCATGTGTAGATTTTCATACATAGTGTTTGAAATATTCTATCTCTTTGCAGAAGTTCAATCTTTTTCTATTCAACTGGAATAAGCATTGGCATACTGAGTTCATTGCTCATTGTTGTCTATGTACTATCCAGATTTGTGCCTAAGGTGGGTTAAAATATGATGACTTAACTTTGTTAGGGGTTTTGGCAACATTCTGAAAAGTAAATAGTCTGAACTGGCTAAAGGCCTTTCAAATGCCTGGAAATTTGGGGTGTGGTAGTCTAATAATAGATGTGCAGGGTAAGATATAACCTGATTATATATTTTATAGCTGTACTGAGGAAAAACAACTCCCCCCTTTCACTTCTTCCCTTTTTGAATCCCTTCCCCCTTTTAATTGTTATCTTGTATTATTTTTTTTAAAAAATATGGAAGATAATGAATTAAGAAAACTGTTTCCAAGGTTCAAGCTAAATCTCTAAATGCCTGCCTTGTTTTTATTCTTTAAGTAAGCTTGGAAACATGAAGGGAATTTTATCAACCTAACTAGTATAGAAAACAATTTATTCACAGTTTTACTACCCATACTGTGGTGCAAGGCCATCTAATCTGGCAGGTTGGATAATAGCAGTTTTGTTATATGCTGATAGTGCTACAATTTTCCTTAGCATATATTGAGTTGAAGAGAATATTGTAAGCTTTGCCTTTGGTTATTGTAAGCAGGGACCTTATTGGAAAACTACTAAAAGTAATTACTGTGGGGTTCTGAAAAAAATTCCAAATATACCATTATCAGCAACTAAATGGGCACCAACTTGAACAAGTAAATAACTCTAAATATCTAGACTCTTATTCAGTGTAATGGAATCCTGGAACACAAGTTCAAAAGCCATGCTCACATTTTTTAGAACTGGGTACAGTGTAGAAGTTTTGATTTCAATTGTTTTATATGTTTTTGAGGTTTAGGTTATACCTGAAATGTTTTATGGTGCTCCATTTTTTTCATATGCATCTATATTTTTCAACCTTGGAAACTTTAAGATATGTAGAGTTCAACTCCCAGAATTCCCCATGCTGGCTGGGGAATTCTGGAAGTTGAAGTTCATACATTTAACCTACTGGTTTTGGTTCATTGGAGATAATAAAGAATAAAATTTTAAATGTCTGATAGGTTTCTCAGGAATCTCTTAAGCTTTTAATTATGAGAATTATTTGGTTTTGCATCTTAAGTATTGGACAAATACACGTATAGACTTCTTATTATCTCTAACCCTGATTGATTCAGTGGAAATGATGTTGTTAATGTCAGTTTCTTGCCTTATTTTGTAATTTATCTAGAGACAGTCAGAATTAAGCATACAGAGATAAAGAATTCCCAAATTATTTTTGCCGTTATTTAACACAAAGGAAATTTATATTCCAGCTTAATATCTACACCCATACTGGCCTCAAGAGGACTGTATTGGAATAGAAGAGCATTAACTTTAGCCTATTGTAATGTGTTTGTGTCTACATTATTAGAGGGTAGATTTTTCCATTTTTACATGAAAACTACGTATCTATTTGTCCCATACTCATATGCCTTGATAAAACTTCCTTAGATTTATCACATCTCTTTTAAGGGGAAAAGCAAACGTTCGGTTGTCTGCTATTTGACCAAAAGGATTCATTTTGGTTTAACAGCAGACATAAGGTAGCAAGATTTTTCTTAAAAGCAACATAGGAAAAACAGCCTTTGACACACAAATTAGAAGGAAGCAGTATTGTAATGCTTTAGCTGTAGGTTTTCATTTACAGAGTCAAAGAAAAAAGCATTGAGGATGAGCTTTTGGTAAACCTGAAAATGATCAGCTTAAATCCTCTGCTTCTCATATTAAAAAAAATTGTCTGTAAGCAAAGACTTGCGTATCAAAACCAGAACATGATATACCTGTGTCAGGTAGGCCATCTTATGCGATGTCCATTTAGTTTCCCCCCTTTTCCAAATCTTCACATAAAATGTTACATGTTGTAGCTGCTACTTGATACATTTTGAGAAGTGGGTCTTGAGACATCCAAGGGTTCAAAATCAGAGCGTACTTAAAAATTTCATCCAGAAAAACATCCATTATGATTATTACATGGAACTGTTCATGATTGAAAGAGCCAACCAGAATGAGTGCAGCACGTGAAGCCATTGGAATACTGCAGGTGATAAAAACTGTTAAAAATGCTTAAGGAGCTTTCTCTAATCTGTAACATTTTATTATTTTTTTTCTAGAAGAGCCCCATCTATCTCATGATTCTGGGAGGCTGGTCTTTTTCTATTTATCTTACCCAGTTGGCCTTCAGAAATCTTCAGGAAATATGTTCCTTTTATTGGGAATATCTACTTGGTGAGTAGCTGATGGCCTTCTCTTTTTGATACTGAGGTCATTTTACAATGTTTCTGAACTAATCTACGTAGGAAAACAGCAGCAGTTGACTTTCGCTTAAGTAACTACTTTCTAAAATGGTCCAAATATTCTGATTAGTTTGCGTAAATAGAATTTGCAGGCTATTACTTTTCCTAGTTATCTAGGAAAAATACAAAGAATTACCGTATTTCTGTGACAGTGTATTTAGAATTAAATAGGAGATAGCAAATCTTGCATAGGTTTGTGAATCCATGATAGTGTAAGATATCATGGTTGGAAAGACATTATTTACACTTTCAGAACCATCTGTCAATTAATGTTGGTTTTGCATTCTTCATTACTTATCATACAAAACAGGCTATATTTGGAATGTCAGTATTCTTATTCTGTATTAATGACTTTAAAATTAATTTTTATTATTTATAATAAAAAATTACAATGTAACCATTACAAAAATAAATAGAAAAACAGAAAATGGAGCTTGCATAATCAATCGTATCATTACTAACAGAATCATTCTAATTAAGAAGAGAAAAATTCAGAAAGACATCTTAATTTAGAAAAAAATACTCAAAAATGGATAACTATCCAACAGCATAGAAACAAAAACCTCAGTATATACCTTAACGTACCGTTGGAAAGCTATCTGGATCAACAGGCTGGCCCCTCTAAATTGGTGTAATACTGGCACTTAATTTCTGAGGAAATCATGTTGCAGATAAATAGCTTGGTCATGGGTAATCTCTAATTTAACCATCTGAAACCTTTCAATTTAGGTTTAAAATATTCTAAAAGTCTGGTTTATCAAATTTAAGTCAGTATATGCTTTATCCTGAGAATCATTTATAATAAAAATGATACAACAGTGTGTGGTGTGTGTGTGTGTGTGTGTGTGTGTGTGTGTGTGTGTGTGTGTGTGTATGCTGGTCTTGTATTTGGGTCTTTTCCCATGTAAGATTGAGATTGTCTTGGCAACGTTTTGGCGAGGACTCACTCGCCATCTTCAGGCTGGGTTTTGGGCTTAAAGCATGGCTGGAGCTGCCCTCTTTCTATAAATCTTGGTGGGGGTATGTGGAGTGCTGCCATTGTTTCAGTAAATGGATTGATTGGCTTTGTGGCTGTATCATGAAGATGGCGAGTGAGACCTCGCCGAAATGTTGCCAAGAGAATCTCAATCTTTCAGTTACTTTGCTTGATATTATTAAATACATATTGGTTTCTAGAGTATGAAGTTCCATTTTATCAGGCATAAAAACATTATATAATTCTGTCTTCCAATGTGTTGTATAATTTACTTCCTTAATGTGATTTTCCAAATTATGATTTATTAAGTTTTGTTTTTCCAACCTCAAAGAGGGGCCTTGAAAGCCACTCATATAATCACGAAAGTCACAGAACAAAAAAAGTTGATAATCTTGTCCCATCCTGTATCAAGTATCACCAGCAATAAGGTTTATATTACAGTTATCAGATCAGTCTGCTAAAATTCGAGAGACTGAAAAACAATCCTGTCAGGAATGAGTTTTGTGAAGGGGAGTTGTTTCTATGATGAATTCAGATGTTGCCATATGTGTACCAATAAATAGGCTTGTGATTAGAATTTTTCATAAATGAGAGCTCTGCTTACATGAAACAATACTGTAATCAAGCAGAGAATTCAAAACTTAATTAAACTCAGCACTAAAAGATGAACAGAACATCTGTGTAAAACATCTGGATGGTTTTTAGTGGGAATGTTTGATGAATTATTAAAATTTCTAGTCCCCCCTGCCCCGTTCTAATACCATATATTGGGAGAAGATATTTTGTCTTTTGTGGACATAATATTTTATAACACTTGTTTTCTTCTATCCATTGATAAAAAAGTATGATGTATTTGTTTGATATTTTGTAAAATATGCTGAGTCAGAAGCATGAATTATTGCATTTTATTTCCTTCTGGCTTCAATGTTTTGGCTGCATGCTAATGTCTAGGTTATTTAGAACAGATGTGATACTTATAACCAATGTCTTATTGGCTGACATAGACAAGCTGAATTATATAGAAGAAGTAACTTATGGTGATAGTGAAAATCCAAATAAAAATAGTTCTTTTTCTTCTTCCACAGGCTACCTGGTCATCATAGGGTGTGCAAGCTTTGCCGTGTGCTACAAATATGGCCCTCTGGAGAATGAACGCAGCATAAATCTTCTCACTTGGGGTCTGCAGATTTTCGGCTTGCTGCTCCTTTATATGAGCATTCAGATACGACATATTGCCGTCATCTTGATTATAATTGCAATCTGCACTAAAAACCTGGAGTACCCAGTCATATGGGCCTATGCCATCTACAGGTGATGGATGGGAAACAATGGCTTGGCTCATTCTAGAAAACACAATGTAAATAATGATAGGCCCATTTAGAAATTTGTGGAGTAGGGGTAGGTGAATATGTTTATATGCATAACTCTGTCCCCAAAATAAGTGACTTATGTTCTCAGTTATTGAAATTCTTAGCATGTTTTTTCATTCCTGGTTAATTCTCTAGTCCCTTTAGCCGGGATGGCGAACCTATGGCACGCGTGCCACAGGTGGCACGCGGAGCCATTTGTCAGGGCACGCGAGGCGCTGACCTGTTAGCTGGTCAGCTGAGTTCACCCTTTTTAAAAGCTATTTTTCGCCCTCCCCAGGCTCCAGAGGCTTTTATAGCCTCTCCCCCCCCCCGAGGCCCTCTGGAGGCTTCATGAGCTTCCTTGAAGCCCCTGGAGCGCAAAAAAACAGCCCTATTGGCAAACCGGAAGTTTGGGAACAGACTTCCAGTTTGCTCCAAGGGTCATTTTGAGTGCTCCGAAGGCTTCAGGGAAGCGTCCTGAAGGTCCCTGAAGACTACGAGGGCTTCTGGGGAGTGGGCAGGGAAGGCTGTTTTTGCCCTGCCCAGGCTCTTGTAAAGCCTCTGGAACCTGGGGAGGGTGAAAAAAGCATGCAAAAAATGGCGGTGAGCACCTGTAGTACGCACATGCGCACTGGGTGTGTGTGTCACACATTGCATTATGGGGGTGGCATGCCCGCACACGACCCCCCTGCGCTCCCCCCACAAAAATGGTTTGCCATCGCTGCCCTATTGACCCAGATTGTTGGGGGCAATATGCTGACTCTCTGTAAACCGCTTAGAGAGGCCTGAAAGGCCTATGAAGCGGTATATAAGTCTACTGCTATTGCTATTGCTATTGCTATAGTTTTTGTATAAAGACTTTTCGGATGACAGACATGACTATATGACTCCTTCGAGGAGGCAAGTGCCAACCCTCCCCCCTCCGAAAAATTGCAAAATCTCAGGAAAGAACACTGAAGTGCCAGAGTTAGTCTATTATTTCAATTTTTTAAATAATCATGCACTGTTTGTAAATTATTATCACACACTGTTTAAGATGGTTATGCGATATTGAAGCACTGTGAGACCAACCTATGTTTTAAATCCTCTAAAGCTGAAATTACTTTTTTTTTTTTTGCTTAGACAAATAAAGACATGATGTCACATCAGTTTAGAAGAGGAAAATGAGACTGAGATTTGGTTTACAAAATACACTAAACTGGAATGTTTGTTTAGATTGGGCTAACCATGTCATGTGAACTCAGGAACTGTGATAAATGGTTTTGGGTGATGAACGTACTTCATGATCTATCTGTTGAGGTTTTGGGTGGCTATAAAGCTTTCCTTTTTGTGTCTCTTTACCACAACCTGAACATACTTGTAGGAAGCACTTGCTCAGAACTGAAGTGCATTAATGAATAAAGATAAGTACTTTTGCTGAGCATTTTTTAAAAACAAGGTAATCCCTGCTGTATTTTTTTTAATCTAAGAGACTAAAAAAATAAGATGCAGATGACAAGCAATTTTAGAAACTGTAGAAAATGATGTAAATTTCTTCTGGTAAGAGGTAGAATTATTGATGAGACCACTCTCTCAAAAGAAAAGCCAAGTGACAAAAGTTTTGGCCAACGGAGCAGAGGAATTCCCAAGGCTCCTTCTCTTTATACAGCCTTGTGAAAAAGCTGGTGAGGGAAGGAGGATTTGGAATAGGAGTAAATCATTACTTCACTTTAGACCAATGGTTCTAAAACTTGGCAAGTTTGAGGTATGGATTTCAACTCCCAGAATTCCTCAGTCAGCAGAGCTGGCAGGGGAATTCTGGGAGTTGAAGTCTACACTTCCTAAATTTGCCGAAGTTGAAAAACACTGCTTTAGACAATCACTGGCTTTATATGACAATGTGGCTTTTGCAAACATTTGGCAGAAGAATCTGCTTCTAAAGATTCATTCTTATATAAGAGGCAGGCTCCTGATCTATGTCTTCTATTTTGTAAAATAATTATGTGGATAAGATAGCTGGATGTTGTACTTGAGGGCTTTATCTAAATACATCTGTAAGATATTTCGGGGGAAACTTGAGTGAGTTATTTTTTTAAGAGGAGTGAGACACAACTGGTTAAAGATTACTCAAACATTAAAGTTTTTGTTGAACATTGGGAAAAAATGAGGGCTGACTAGCTAAGTACACTACTAAATCATGGAAGACTCTACTCTCTTAAGTCCTGCTGAGCAAAAATGAGTCCAGATTCTCAAGAAGAGGCCTGATTTCAAAGCACCATTCTGATCATCTTTATCAGTGTCCTTTGGCATGTTGAAGATGAACAAGAGTACAGTATTATCACAAACATATATTAACACTGTTTTGGCATTTCTTAGATATCTTTGCAAAAGATGTAATATGACTACGAACTGTTACAGTAAAACTGGGAGGACAATATGCCTGTCAAGAAGGCCTAGGTCTAGAACGTTCAACTTTGAGCCCAACTTAAGATAGGGTGCAGTTCTGAGTGTGTATCAGGTGCCCTCTCCTAAGTGTTTGAAGAGGATTGCAGAGGGCCAGATTTCAATGTTTGACTTACAGGTGCTACTAACGCCATTGCTGTCCTAGCAGGAAGCTGTTCACAGCTCCAGAAAGGCCCAGCCCACCACGCCTGTTGTCCGAGGAAGAATATCGGATCCAGGGGGAGGTAGAGACACGCAGACAATTGGAACAATTGCGGGAGTACTGCAGAAGTCCGGAGTTCTCTGCATGGAAAGCAGTCTCCCGCATCCAGTCTCCAAAAAGGTAGTCCATGAAGATCATCAGAAGGGAGGGGTGAGCTATAATGTGCTGAGGGATTATTTTTTTTTTGTAATCTTGATTTAAAAAAAAAATCAATTTAAAGCTATATTTGTGGGAGAGCCATAAAAAGGGATGTGTGGGAATCAAATTCAAAACAATCTAGGTTTCTTTCCTGGGAAGGAAACCCATTTTTCGTAAGAACATGCTATATCCAAGCAGCAGGTTTCCCCTCCTCAATTTAGACTTTGTCTTGCAAATACTTGGTTAAAACTATAAAGTTAATTGTAGAGGGAAGTAGTTGTAGAATCATTAGTTGTAGTATTGTTTACATTGTTCTTTCTTTCCTTCAGATTTGCTGATTTCATAGAAGGTGCCTCACATGTCGTCCCCAATGAGGCTTCTGTCCATGAGCAGGAGTATGGGTTAGGGGGTTCCTTTCTAGAGAATCAGCTCTTTGAAGAGGAAGATGAGGAAGATGACAACAGTTTTGATGATGAGGATGGCCCAAACACACCGTGGCCCCAGAATCACTTAAATTTTCAAGATAAAACTGGCCACTCTTGATGCAAATGGATTGACTGATGCCCCTTATTGATCCTGTCTGCTGTTACAATGGAGGAGTGCTATAGAAAAGCCTTTTCTGTGTGGCATTGCTTAAGTAGCTGTATGACAGGCCTCTAAAGCCCTGCCATCTATTCCAGACCATGACATGATCATGAACTGCAACATACTTGGGATATTCTGGATTAAAGATATTAATCCAATATTCTGGATTAAATATCTTACAAAGTACAAGCTAGTCAGAACCTACAGCTGTTAGCAATGAGTAGCCCAAGGAGGAGGAATATGGAAAGCTTGCAAATCATTACCAAAAGCCAGTGGAAAAATGACAAATTATTTTGCCATGAGAAAAACAGGCTACTTGAAGAAAGGTTTGAAAGTCCAGGTGAATTTGATAAGAGATATCCTAATTTTTCATTGTCTTCCCCCTGGGAAACAAAAGCTGCTGTCCTTTGATTTTCCAGGGTGCCGACAAAGATTTGAGAGCATGCTGCACTTCCTCCAGTTGCTATGCTTTTCACTTGTTGGCTGAAATTTTGCCTCCTGGGTTCAGTACACTGAAGGTATGAGGCTACTGCTTGTTGCAGAATGCATAGTGTGTTTGCTGGGAGGCAATAAGTTGCTATGTCTCCCAGAGAGGTTCTGTACTATACATGATAATTGCGCGAATAGAAATATTTTTAATTATATATCTTGAGAAGAGGGTTGCTTCCACTAAAATACTTCCCGTGGACTTCATCCATGATACCCGTTACATATTATAACTTATTTGTGGCCTTTTTGGTGGGGTTGACATACAGAGATGAGCCACTTTCAGTTTGAAGAATTAATTTCTGTATGGTTAGAACAGAGGTTCTAGAGTGGTTTGAAGGAGACAGAGCAATCTGAAATGCTGGATTTTGTATAAAACTGCTTTTTGGAAGCCAATACTTTTGTGATCTTCACCAACACCCCCCCCCCCAATGGTTCAGAGTTTAAATTGCCTTGTTTTTATCCCGATAGTCCTCAATGTTATTGCAATCCTTTGAGAAGGATTCAGTTGCATCTGGATGGAACATGGCAATAAATTCATAGTAGATATGTATAACCACCCAAAATGTTTGTATTTCTAGCTATCCAAAATTTATTAACTGATAAATTAACTGCTTTTAAAGTTTCCATTGCCACCCTCCATCCTTCTTAACAGGATTGAAAGAGATCTAATAATTTGTTTTCAAACCCTAGTTTGTTTCCTAGTCAGTAAAATGATCGCTCAGTTTAGTTACACAAGGATCTGTTATTTTAACTGGGATCAAAGCTGGTTCCAAAAAACAGAAGACAAGAGAAAACCAAACAAACAGTTGACATGTACTATATTTTTCCTGTCCATTTGAAGTTTTAAGGAAAACCAAGGTCCTTGTTATATGCACACCAAACGTGTAAAATGCTGAAACCAATGTGAAATAATAACTAGGGCAAAAGTTTTAATTTATACATCTTTGCTTAATTTGGGATATAAGCCATGAAGGTGTTTTGAAAGGAATAAAATATCCCTCCCAAATGGTCAAAGCTAGTACAGACACAACTAATTTTTAGACAATGAATAAATGGAGAGTACTTCAGTATTTTCTAACTTGACTTGTGAACTTTTTTAAATAAAGTATTTTGTTTATCTAATATGAAGTTTCTTTGTATTGTGTCACTTGGGAAGTCAAGAGGCCTAATCCTGTTTACAGACAGTAGTACTACAACTTGGCATAATTAATCTGCAAACAATCTGATATCCCATTTACAGTGAAAGGTTTCTATTGCAAATTATTTTCTGATTGTTGTGTTGTCCTGGTGAGTGAGTGAGTGAGTATACAATGAATGAAGTTGGCAATGAGTTTCCAAAAGTGAAAAAAAATATATGTTTTTTGAGCTTTTAGCTGATGAAGCTTGGTCAGAGTGCAGAAGTATTTCCTAACAAACATACTCAATTTTGCAACTGATTTCATTGAGAGGTGCTGTAATTGAGATAAGTGGAGTGAGTGATGAACAACATCTACGGCAGCGGTTCTCAATCTGTGGGTCGCGACCCCTTTTGGGGTCGAACAACCTTTTCACAAGGGTCACCTTAGACCATCGGAACTCTTAAATCTTTAGACTCTTAACGGTATGTATGCTTGAATTTGGCAAATCAATAATGGAGAAACCTGATTATTTTCCAGTTCACGTTTCAGATTTCAACTGACAAGATTATTCTACATGTTTGAAAGTCTCATCTTTTGAACTGTGTTAAATGAGCCCTTTGCAATGCCTGAAACATCTCCCCAACTTCCTGTGTTCAAAAAGATTCTGTATTCCTCCCACCCCTTTATGCCTCTGCAGCCAGAGGATTTGCAGATTTCAGTCCTTGTGGTCAAATCTGCCTCCTCATTTTTCCCCTCGCTGACTCTAACACAAAAGGAAGTTATGGATGATAAAAATGAACCGTCTGGCTTTTTAGGATTAGCTGACTGAGATTACTGTTCATTTTAAAATGTTTAGCTTAGAACAGACATTGTCAACTGATTTGGTTCAGGAATTGTGTCCACCTTTTATAATTGCTATTATTTGCAAGCAATAAATGTGAATTTAAAATAAGAATTCTTTGTTAGCTGGAACTGGGTAACTACATAAAGTATAATAGCTTTTAAAGTTACAGACATATCTTTCCATGCAATATGCTCTTAATTAAGAGGGGCAAGATATACCTTTTTCCCCTTGTTGCAGTTTTTTCACTTTTACATTTTCTTTCACAATGCATATATTTTTATTTATTGCTTTTCCTTTTGTTTTTCTTTTATTATTTTAAAAGGAATAAAAAATGAAAAGGAGGCAAGGCTCATCCACTTACTATATCTTTAATCATCAACAGCAGTCTGACTTCCCAACTTTTGTGCTTGAGCAGTTATTATAAATTTCACATTTAAAATATTAAAAGGTTAAAAGTCTTGCTTTCAGTAAAACGTCCTATGATTCACATCACATTCACATATGCTGTGTCATTTGTCACTTAATTTGATCATATAGTTTCAGTTCAACATGGATGTAGGCCTGTCTAGATGCTCCTGTATAAACCAGCCCAAAATTATAACATCAGAATTGCACCGTAATGCTACAACAAGAATCAAATGGTCATATATTGCATTTTGTTTCTTTAAGTACAAGAAAGAAAGAGCAAAGTCTTATCTAAAACGGATGGGAGAGAACCAAAGAGAATAATGGTTACATGTTCATTATAATGTGGTTTGGTTTGCTAGTTGTGACAGTAGCCGCTATGATTTATAAACCATAGGTTAACTTATGAACCCTGTCAGAAGCAAAGCTGTGAGACAGACCTTTTTTCCATTTTAGGCAAGCTTTCCAATTCGTTACAATTGTGTAATTTATTGTCCAACATTATTGCCCAATATTCCAGTAATTTTATCCTGTCAAATGGGCTAGATTTCCCCCCCTCCTACACACAAATCATGTATTCTAAATACTTGTGGTGACTATGACTATTAAGATGAAAATTTTCTAGCATCCAGGAGACTGATACAACAAATGCTTTGTTTACATACAGGAAGCCAGATCCATTGTGCTGATCTGTAAGACAACATCCATTTGGACAGCCTGCCCTTCTTACCAGCTGCATAATTTGGGCCTTTGTTTTCCATCTTTCTACACTAACTTTGTTTTCACATCTCTACCCAGCAAAACACTTGACACTGCTAGCCTCTTAAAGAGCTCATTTAGAAGTAAATAAAACACCTCAATTATTAACCAGATACTTCATGTTTTATAAGTAAGCAATCTGTCAAGTTACAAAGAACTATTAATTCCACTTGCCAGTGAAAATTAAATTTTGAATGCAACCCGGTGTTTTAAAAAAGCTCTCTCCAAAAGAAGTAATTTTCGCTTCCTCGCATCAGGGATTTAAAGTATCATCAAATCATTAAAATGGCATAATCATCCAATTTATTGAAACCAAACGTATAGTAAAACATAGAACTAGAGACCTATCTGTTTAAACATATTAAATTAAAGCACGTTATGGCAAATAGGGATAATCCATCATCCACTGCTTTTCTGCGTGGAAGGCAGCTTCAGGTTTTCCTGTCATTTCAGATAACTTTAAAAGGATATGCTGAGGAGAGCCATGAAACAAAACAGAAGGGAGAGTGCGAAAAACATTAAAGCTACATCTAAAACTTCCATACATCTCAGTTCCAGTATCTGTACCACTTTCATTTTCTTGCGTACATTGTAGATGTTGGCCATTAAAAACTTGGGCAAATTTTACTTCCTCTACATCACCCTTAATGAGTACTATAATTGTGCTATTAAAACCCCTTCCACATCTATTTGGTAGCATGTATAAGATAAATCCTGATCTCCCTACACAATTTATAGAAGGTATACCAAGTATACATACAGCACCTCCAGGAACTGGCTATTCTTGTTCCTTGTAAGCATCTTTACTGGTATAAGAGAATTGATTCAAGTGCCAGCATTATTGCTTTAATGCAACTACCGGTAGCTTATTCAACACCCCTCTTTGGTCATGCAAGTACAAGACCCCAGTCTGCTATTTCTCTGAGCAGTCTTTTGTAGAGTATTATTAGACACCGTAAGAAAGTTATCGCAGGGAAGGCAGGATCCCAACAAGGCAACAACTGTGCAATAAATTACAAGCAAAGATTTTCCAGGACTGTTCTAATAAGACGAGTCCCCTCAGTCAAGAATTCTGCTGCTGGACCCTGGTGGTGTCCAGTTTTTCTGCATCCCTCAGTCATTGTTAGCAAGCAGGCAGAGGGGGCTCTCTTCCAGCCCCTCCAATCGATGGCCTCTCTTATCCACACACCAGCATCGGCCTCTCTTCTGACCTTTGGAGGTCCGGCACTATGGAGAAGACAAGAGCCTTTTTTCAACAGCAAATTGACTTTCCATGAAAATTTAGACCAACAGAGGAACAATAGCCACTCTAGAAGACTGGATTTTTTTTTATATTATGCTTTTATGTGTAAAAAAAAAAGATGGCTCATTTGAAGCAGATCATAAGAAAACTTGTTTGCTGCTCAGTATAGCTGCCACTGAAACAGGTTTCTTTCTGCAAGAAAAATAATATGCAATGGCTAACCTATATTTAAAAAGGAAGCTATTTCCCTAATCTTGACCTCTTTCAAAGAAAAATCAAAAGAACTAAGGCAAAGTCAGCCACAGAGCCTTCCATTATTATTGAAGGGCATAGGATCGATCCACAGCATATTTACACATCCTTCTGAATCCATGCTTCTCAATCTTAGCCAGTTTAAAATATTTGGACTTTTGTCTCCCAGAATTCCCCAACCAGCATGCCAAGTCGACCCTTATTCCTTAGCTGTTCCCTTCGTCTGGCAAACCTGCGCATGCGCACACTGGGAACGGGCTCCAGCTGTTCATCTGCCTCTCTGATATCTGACTCTGAAGGCAGCTGATAATTGTCAGAAGACCCTGGCCCCATCTCTGCCTCCGACACAGAGCCCTCATCAGAGCCTTCCCCAGACTCCAGGACTGGCCCATGTTCCTCCCCAACCTCCTCACTGTCTGACTCTGCTGCGAGCTCTGCTGGTTACTGGCGGCCCACAACAACACTTTAGGGAGATGGTTGGGTCAGGATATAAATTTAGCAAGATGATTGTATTTAGACAGTCCTAATGAAACCAGGTTTGAAAGAATTGGAATTTGGTAGGTCTTATCCGAGCCTTGGTATACAGCAAGGAGATAATCCCTCCGAGTTCTTCCAACTGAATCAGAGTCATAGAACTCAGCTGGATTTACTTCTGTATAAGCATAAACAGGGTTGGACTTTTAAAAAGTAAGAGGAAAGCGCTAAATTTTCCCATAAATGCCATCAGGGTGGGTTTGCCAAGGTGGCGCAGTGGTTAAATGCAGCACTGCAGGCTACTGCTAGATCAGCAGTTCAGCGGTTCAAATCTCACCGGCTCAGGGTTGACTCAGCCTTCCATCCTTCCGAGGTGGGTAAAATGAGGACCCAGATTGTTGGGGGCAATATGCTGACTCTCTGTAAACCGCTTAGAGAGGGCTGAAAGCCCTATGAAGCGGTATATAAGTCTACTGCTATTGCTATTGCTATTTGCAGAATGGATGAACCCAGGAATTGGGGCTTTCTCCAGTAGACTTCAACCCATAGCGTAATGTATAAGGAGCAAATCAATTCTGTGTTACTGCTCTAATGCAAACTGGAGCAAGCTCATTGGACTTTGGACATGACGTAAAATTTTCACCCACCCTTTTCTCCCACTGTGGGAAACCCACACTCAGCATGAATTTCTTTGACATTTCGGCACAAAGCTGAGTTTTGCCTGCATGGCTGTGTCTTCCCCTCAATGACCTAGAAAGAGCTTCCTTTGCTTTATACCAAGTTTTGGAGTAGATACCTGTTTCCGCCTATAAAAGCCTTTGGTGTCACAATTGGGAATGAAGATATCTTCGGCGTTCATGTAGAGGGGGGCTTTCAGCTCCTGCAAGATGGCTGCCAAATGGCTGCGGCAGGGACCCTGTGTAAAGGAGAACAAGTTAGGGATTGAAAGGAGAAAACCTCTGCACTGCAGGAGGATGGGCAGGCCTTAAATATAGGTATTTGGCTCTAGGTAATGTTAGCAGCACTCTATGCCAGGGGTTCCCAAACCCCAGGCTGTGGCCCATTCAGAACAGGGCCGCGTAAGCGGCAGACAAGCAGACACGCGTGCAGCTCCACTTGTGCAAGCAGCGGCCACTCACACGGGTCTATTTGCGAATGGTGGGCATGCATGCTTGCATGTATTTGTGCAAGCTGCAAGCACACGTAACTGCTGCTCACATGGAGCCATCCCTTCCCCTCCCCAAAGCGATCAGCTTGGGGTGGTGACACTTTCTCCCAAGCATACTGCTTTTGTATGCTCCCTATCATACTGCGTTATCACTATATGTATTTGGGGCTCTTTAAAAAGCAGAGGCATCTCTTGCCAATCTCACATGCATTTCAAAACTACATGCTTTGCTGAATACAGAGATTGGGAGAGGGAAATTGCGATGCAGATTGCCTGAAAAGCAATGATGTGCAGACTCTTTAGTTTCCTTAAGTCGCAACATTGCTGTGAAGCAAAGACTACAGAGAGCAAAATGCCTGGATTCCAGCAAGGCATGAGAAGAAGGAAAAGGCAGCCCTATTTATTCTCTGCCAGGGCTTGGTATCCAAGATCAGGCCTCTCATTTCACTCACCATATCCAATTCCTGTTTAATACCATTATTTAGGGGGCCCTGTTGTAGCTGGGATTTGTCCACCGTGACATCTGGCAAAGGGTCTTGGATCTGAAGGAGGAGAGGTTCCAGAGTTGGATTATCTGTCTGGTAATTTTCCCTTCTGCCATCACCTAGAGGAAAGAAACAGAATTTAATTTTTTTTTTTAAGTCAAGGCCAAAAATATTCAACTTCAGGATTCATGGAACTTCAGGATTTTATCACAACTGGTACCGAAAAACAGTTTTGCATCATCTTTAGAGAAGTTCAAAAAAGATACTGGCTTCTAATCTTCTGGGAGGCTGCCCAGTTAGTTTAATGTATGCTTCTTTTCGATTCGATCGCACAGGCTTGGCCTTCTCCGGATTCCATCTGCCAGCCAATGTCGGCTGGCGACACCCCGGGGGAGGGCCTTCTCTGTTGCTGCTCCAGCCCTCTGGAACGAGCTCCCCGTGGAGATCCGGACCCTTACTACCCTCCCGGCCTTCTGTAAAGCTACTAAGTCCTGGCTGTTCCGGCAGGCTGGGGGCTGTTGAAGTATCCGGCCCCATTTCAATTGTGAATGTTACTGTATTTTTAAATTGTTGTATTGTCTTGTACTGTCTTATCTCTCCTCCCTGTCTTATATCTACTCCCTCTCCCTGTTTTATTGTAAGCCGCCCGGAGTCCTTCGGGAGTGGGCGGCATACAAAACCAATAAAACTCTAAACTCTTTTGCATTTTAATTGAATTCGCGTTGTCACCAACTCCATTCAAACTTCTGGCGTTTTGTGAATGATCTACTCTTAAGTGTTTGTAAACCACCCTCGGTCCACAGAATTAAGTGGTGTGTTAGTGAAAGTAAGTAAGTAAACAAATATTGCTGAGGGACAGGCAGCATTCCAACTCCCTTTATATTATTGTTCCCTTTTATATCATTCCGTTGGGTTAGCAAAAAATAAGATAAAAAATAATTTCAATGTTGTTACCAGCAGTGGCCACAGGATGGAGCTGCAGTGCATTATATGCAGTACTTTCTTCCACGGGTCTTGTGAGGATGTATGTGTCAGAGAGATAGATAATGGGATAGGGAGGAACTAGGTGTATGCATATTTCTTGCTTGGGTGTATTTATGTACCTCTAGGAAAGTGTGTGTGTGTGTGTGTGGGAATCCAAACAGTGTGAGTACATACAGGGTTTTTTTTCTTTCCATTTAATCGGCTAATCATATCTGATTCTTGCAGACTGCCTGGCAAGTCCCTGAAGTTTTCTTAGCAAGGTTTTTCAGAAATGGTTTGCCAGTGTGCCTTTCCGAGGGCTGAGAGAAAATGACTGGCCCAAGGTCACCCTTCATGGCTAAGGCGGACTAGAACTCATGATTTCCAGCCAGATGTCTTAACCAATAAATCACACTGGCTTCCCTCCACATACAGGAAGTCCTCATTTAACAGACTTAATGGGGGCCAAAATTGTAATTGCTGCAGTCTTTAGTTGAAACATCACGTGACTGCACCGCTGAGCAACCGCAGTTCCAGAAAGTCCTGGATGTGGTGATTAGGCCAGGACTGTGCCATCACCTCTTCTTCCCTACTGCATTCACCAGAGGTGGTATTCTGCCAGTTTGCCCTGGTAGCAGTGGTGGGAGGCTCCTCCCACCTGCCCAGACGTCATCACAGATGCTCTGTGCATGTGCAGAAGTGCCCTGCACGAGCATGCGTTCCCAGTTCCGAACCGGTAGCAAAGGTAAGAGGATTATATGCCTGGCATTCAGTGGTGGGATATGACCGATACGCCCCGGTACAGGTGTACTGGTGCCTGCTGGGAGCACCAGGTACTGTTCCGGTACTATGCTCCGGAGGGCCCACCTGTCCTCACCTGTATTTGAGCTGATCGGGGCTTACATACACAGAGTGTACGGTGCCTGCGCAACGCTCCAAGCAGCTGGAGCGTCGTGGGCAGTAAGCATGCACGCGCACGCTGTGTGTATGCATGTGGTGGACGCCCAGCCTCGTTGCACCGTACCAGTTGCAACGGGATCTGGAACCCAGCACTGCTGGCATTCACCCTACCTTGTACTCCCGCACCCTAACTTATCTTTGCCACTACTTCTGCCCTGTAGTCACCCTCCATTTCGCTGCCCCTAGCCAACTTTTGCAGTCTATTGAACTTTTGCTTCAGTTCTTAGAATAATTCAAAGACCAGATTTTGTTAGAGACTCCAATAGCCAGAATCTCCAGAAGGCGCAATAGAAGTGCTACCCAACTCAAATGTAGTAGAATGCTATATTCCAAGTTATGTTCTTTTCCTGCTTTCTAAATTATCTAACATTGACAGGTTAAAGAGACCTCAAGCGCCAGTATTCTTTACAAGAAAGCATCAAAAGTTTTTATCACAACAGATATTCCTCATTTGGGATTTTTCATGCCGGACAATGGAGTTTCTAACACTGTTATTAGTTCGATTGTAAGTTCTTGTACACAATAGTGCATGAAGATATAATCCTGCGCACCTACTGGATACACATTGTCTGATTGTCATCCTAGACTGCCTCCTTGTAGATTTTGAAGGCAGCTTAGATACCCCTGCGTTATATAGCAAGTACATTATTTATTTAAAGATTAACTCATGAGAATTATCTAGTTTTCCCCAAGCAAAGGATTTGTCTCTCTTTGTCTTTGATGGAAATAGATTTGACTAAAGACAGACATGACTAAGATCTTATTTTCAAAACCAAGGAACCAAGAACAATTGTCACCCAAGCAAATTTTGGGAAGAGGCTTGGTTTAACTGAATGTTGCCAGTCCATCTAATGGACACCATCTGCAGATTTTCTCCTATTCCCTTCCAAAAACATGTTGCGAAGTGAAGCTTTTGTTGTGACTTTTGCCCCATTTTATGACTTTTCTTACCACAATTGTTAAGGGAATCACTGCAGTTGTTAATTTAATCCACACACGGCTCTTAACTGACTTTGCTTGTCAGAAGGGGGCAAAAGGAGAACATACGAGCCCTGGGACACAGCAACGGTCATAAATATGAACCAGTTCCCACCCGTCTGAATTTTGATCATGTGACCATGGAGATGCTGCAATAGTCGTTAAGTGTGAAAAACAATCGTCACTTTTTTTTAATGCCATTGTAACTTCGGTCACGAAATGAACTGTTGTAAGTTGAGGACTACCTGTATTCCAGAAAAAAAAAAGGCAAATTATTGACCACTGCAAGATAGAAAGAGGGTTTTTTGATTATAACAACCTTGCAGCAATTTCATGAAAGTAAAGCAACTCAAATACTACAAGTAAAGAAACTTGTCAGACTAATTAGGAACACTAGAAATTATTACTTATACTTCATGAGCTTGGTCTAATGCAGTGGTTCCCAAACTTGGCAACTTTAAGACTTGTGGACTTCAACTCCCAGAATTCTCCAGCCAGCTCTGCTGGCTGGAGAATTCTGGGAGTTGAAGTCCACAAGTCTTAAAGTTGCCAAGTTTGGGAACCACTGGTCTAATGGAATGAATGCTGGGACTTTTCTAATTGCCATTGCTTTTTGGGGGGAAAGGGGACAGATGAATGCTGAATGTGTATGAACCCACTGAGATAACCATTCAATAAACTTTCTGAGCATCTCACATACAAAATAGCCTTTAAAGAATCCTCCTACACTAACAAAAACTAGAAGCTTTAAAGACATGAGGGTAGCATTAGCAATAGCAGTTAGACTTATATACCGCTTCATAGGGCTTTCAGCCCTCTCTAAGCGGTTTACAGAGTCAGCATATTGCCCCCAACAATCCGGGTCCTCATTTTACCCACCTTGGAAGGATGGAAGGCTGAGTCAACCTTGAGCCGGTGAGATTTGAACTGCACAACTGCAGTCAACTGAAGTAGCCTGCAGTGCTGTACTCTAACCACTGCGCCACCTCGGCTCATTCTGATGGATTTACAAAAAAAAATATTGTATAAGTTTCTGCTCATTTAAAACCTACTGTGTATTTACTCCGAATAATACTCGGCTGAAAGTACAATCTCTTCCCCCACCTGAAAAATCCTAAAAATATCCTAACTTTAATTGAGGATAAAAATGTATCATTAGGTGCATCATTTGCATGACTTGCTGACCACAAGTTCTATTAGCACAGCTGGCTTTCCTTGCAACCTCCAAATTAAGAGGCTGAGGGTAGCCCTTCCCAACCTGGGCTCTCTAGATGTAAAATCTAAAACTCCACTGCAATGATCCCCAGCTGGGTATTCTAGCCCTAACCTACCCAGAAAATATCCGTTCAGAGCAGTCTGTCTTAAAAGAGTTTCCCAATTTGAAGGAGGAAGGAAAAGCTAGGACAAAAACACTTGAAAGAAATAAGCTTCTTTCTTTAAAGATGTCAGTTATAGTCAAAAATACTCAACCATTAATGTGCAAACATTTGAATGATAAAAAAGGTGAATTATAGAAAGCAATCTGCAGCCAGACAAAGATCTGATAGAAGATACTAACATAACTAAAAGACGGTATAACAGCATTAGAGTTTAGAGTTTGGAGTTTTATTTCATTTGTATGCCGCCCTTTTCCCTAAGGGGACTCAGGGCGGCTCACAACTCAAAAAGGGAAGGGGGAGATACAAACAATTTAACAAGAACACAAAACTATACATAGTTAAAAAGCACAACAATCATACCATTCGAAATAGGGGCAGCGAATCTTTAGCCCCAGGCCTGTCGGAATAGCCAGGTTTTAAGGGCTATGCGGAAGGCCTGGAGGGTGGTGAGGGTACGAATCTCCACGGGGAGTTCGTTCCAGAGGGTCGGAGCAGCCACAGAGAAGGCTCTCCTCCGGGTAGTCGCCAGTCGACACTGGCCGGCGGATGGAATTCGGAGGAGCATTGCACTATGAATGCTTTCCCATGTTTTCCCATGATCTCTTTTCTCCAGAATGGGTAGCATTTACTCAATCTAGAAGTCTCGGGGAATCCAGAGAATGTTAGTGCCATAATATCCCATTCCAAAGCTCTGGCTTAATTATTTCCCTTTCTTAGACACAAGTCTACAAGGATTCGTCCAATCTTATAGGACACTAGCAAAATGTTGTTGCCGTGCCTGGCCAGCAGCTGGCTCCTGCATTTTTTGATTGCCCATCCACTATTCCTGCCTTTTATTCCATGAACTCATTTGGAACAAAATTAGAATTTCAGCAACTAGTTGTCAAAGACAGCAAAAGGAAAACTGAGTTCTTTCTTCTTCTTAGCTAATAAGACGGTGGTACCCTGGCAAATTAATTTTCATGTGTTTATGTTAATTCTTCTAACCTCTGAAGCTACTCAACTAAAGCCAACGAAGCATCTATAAATAAAACAAATACACAGTATTTTTTTGCTTGGAATTATTAAGGTTGGCATACCAGAACCCCGCTGGCATTAAGAAACTGTGGAAGGAGAATTCTTTCTGATTTCCAAGGTGACATTTTGGAATTTTAAGCGATAGGTAAGACACGTAAGGAGACAAGAGGATGAAAGAATGCTGGTTCTAGAAATAAATGATTTTTTTAAAATAGCACAAATTAACATGGCCATCTATAAAGGTGCACCTGTCAGGCTGATGGCAGGAACAAAGCAGATGGACAGTACAGGTAGTCTTCAACATACAATCATTCATTTAGTGACCATTCAAAGTTGCATCTCTGCTGAAAAAAAATGATGACCTTGCGCTTATAACCATTGCAGCATCCATAGAGTAACATGACTGTGATTCAGGCGCCTGACAGTAGCATTGTTTAGGATAGTTGCATGAAAGGTAATAACCATTAAAGTTCTGAATCACCTGGGATCAATCTATTTTCTGGACTAAGTTTACCACTAAGCCCCTGCTGAACTTTCAGACTGGTGATGAAACTGTTCTCCGGTGCATCATAGAATGATGGGCATGCAAGGGAAGGTCTTCTTGAGTGGATTCCACAGCTGGGGGAGTGAAAGAACATGGTCACAAATTGCCTGGGAATAAAACCAGTGCTTTTTCCCTTAAAAAAAAAACACTTCAGTTGTTATACTTTTGGTAAGGAAATTGCCTAGGATTCTGTTTCTATAGTGCTCTGAATAACTCATAAATTCTAACAAACAAGAGAGACAATTTGTTCCCCAGCTTAAGAAAAATAGCATTGGTTTTTCCCAGATGCAGAGTTCCGATCCCAGCAGCCTCAACCAAGAACAGAAATCTCATTGCTTGAGTTTTGAAGTAGGGCTGAGGGAATCTTTTTCTAAATAAACCACTGGAGAGGGGAAAAGAAAGATAATTGAGGATCCTCCCAACCATGGGAATTGGGCCAGCTGACTAGAAAATCCTAGGCTTCTTCCCCATACGGTGGTCAGACCAATCCCCAGCTGACCACTTTTCAAAGCACATTTCTTGTGGAAAGCTGGGTTCAGTGAATCCAGGAAGAGCGCACAGAAAGGTGCATGCTTCTGATGGGTTGATAGCTGAATCCATGCTTTGAAAAACATAACTTCTCAGGAAAGATGGAGAAGAAGGGATCCCTTCAAGGGATGGAATTCAGCAATGGCCCAGATCTGCTCTGCAAGCTTAACTGGGAGCCTCTGCATTATGGGGTGAGGGAGGGGAACCACAGCCTCAGGCAACACACTTAAGGTCACTGATTGACAGGAGTGGTAGCCCCAAACAGCACAAGAATTCCAGAATGAATACAAGAGGTTTGGGAGTTTAGTAGTCCTTGACTTACAAAAAGTTCAGTTAGTGACTATTCAAAGTTACAAAGGTGCTGAAAAAGATGATTTAGGACCCGTTTTCACAGTTGCGAACTTTCCATGATCGCATGATCAAAATTCAGATGCTTGGCATATTTATGACCATCGCTGTGTCCCAAGATCCTGGGATCCCCTTTTGGAACCTTCTGCCAAGCAAAGTCAATAGGGAAGCCAGATTCACTTAACAACCGGGTTACTAACTGAGGGAACTGCAGTGATTCACTTAACAAATGTGGCAAGAGAAGTCATAAAATGGGGCAAAATTTACTTAGCAACATAATTTTGGGGGCTCAATTGTGGTCGTAAATTGGAGGACTACTATTGCAACTAGTCTTCTTCAACCCAGAGTCCTTCAATTGTGCTGGACTCTTACCACCCATACACTATTGATGGTTAGGATAGACTAAGATGAGATCTGAAGTTTAGCAGAGAAAAGATTTTCGATTGAGGCAGTTAGTTTAGAACAGTGTTTCTCAACCTTGGCAACTTGAAGATGTCTGGACTTCAACTCCCAGAATTTGCTGGCTGGGGAATGCTGGGAGTTGAAGTCCAGACATCTTCAAGTTGCCAAGGTTGAGAAACACTGGTTTAGAACAAGCCTTTGCCACCAAAACACCAGCAGTTGCCATTCTTCCTTCTACCATCTTTCAGGCAAACTGTTTCTTTAAATTATTATTTAGGAGCATCTTTGCCATTTAAGGTGATTCAGTGCCATTTAAGATGGTTTAGTTGTGGTAGGTACAACTGCCTGCGCACTGGGGCTGATTCTTTGCATTTTTTCTCTTCCAAAATGGAAATACCAGTCCAGGAATTTTAAATTCTTTTGCTCACCGCTCCTCTATTGATTTTTAAAATTTTAGAGAAAGGTTCTTCACATAAACTTTTATTAGCCCTGTTTTCCTGCTGAAGTATGAATCTAAGGGCATAGCCCAGCAGCAGCCAACTAGCCAGCCATCCATCACTTGGTGGCATCACTTGGTGGCATCACTTGGTGGCATAGCTCCTTTTCATCCTGCTGATAAGGAAGGAAAGTTCATTTACTCCACATGTTGCCCGTTTTCAGTCTACACCTCCTTCCATGCACTTGAAGTCACAACCAATATCAGCCTCTGAGGATGCACCCCCACGTTAGTTAGGCAAGGTGCCATAGGTATTTATATCACTGGTCCTTTTGCCACAGACCAGCACAAGCACAAGGGATGGTCGAAAGGCTCTGTAATTGCTAGGCATCAACCAAAGCCAATAAAAGAGGGACAAGGCAAGTAATGGCAGATCCAGCTTCTGCTTGCATTAACCAAGATCAAATCTGATCCCTCCCTTTTCCCAGAGTGCGCTTCTGTCCACCACAAGCTAGTGGATACTTGCATTTCAGAAGTGCAAAACCACACACACACACACACACACACACAAGCCCTTTCAGGGATCCTCCCATAAATTTAATGGCTGGGATCCTCTTGAAGCCGCCTTTGCCACAGCTGTCAGATGAGCTGGGATTGTTACTCAGGGGGCTGGGAATATTAGATGGTGCAGCCTAGGGCCACCAGGATGAGGTAGGTTGCCTTATAGGATAGGTTCCTCCACAGGAGAGGATGATGTGTTGGCAAAAAGGAAATAATTATCCCCAACACCCCCATCCCGGCTTGGCAATGAATGTGGTACTCGTTTTAAGCAAAAAATAAGACAAACAGCTCCAAGGCTCTACAGTTGCTTAATACCGGAGCTAAATTTAACAAATTACTTATTTAAATATCTTAAATAAATCTAAATCTCTTTTTAAGAAGAGATTGGACAGCCATTTGTCCCAAATGGTATAGGTATAGGGTCTCCTGCTTGGGCAGGGGGTTGGACTAGACAACCTCCAAGGTTCAAATATTAGTCTGTATTCTTCAAATAAATAGTAATCCCCCCCATTAAAAGATTCCTGTCTGCCTGTACACAGAACACATTGCCTTTAATCTTTTACATCCAGGAGAGTTCCTATTGGGCAAGGGAGGAAGCCCCCCCCCCAAGTAATTCCACTCAATCTCAAAATTTCAGAACTCAATTTCTCCTTGTTCAGAGCAGAACCTCGACACTGACGCGAAGAGAAACCAGGGGAACCCGAGAAGCTTCTAGTCCTCAAGAAACATGAACGTCAGTCTGGTCTGAAGGAGTGCTAGTTCCTTTCTGAACCCAAGAAGCATAAATAAAAGACTGGGAAGATAAAACCGAAAACTTTTTAAAAGTCCAGTCGCACGATTATCTTTTTTAAAAACTTAACTAACAAACCCGCGGTAATTCCTCCCGCAGCTCGTCGTCAAACCTTTGCGAGTCACATTTCTTTTATAGGTATCAAGTAACATCAGAGAAATAAAACCGGGGGGCGGCAAGGTTTGGAGCGGCCATACACCGAGAAATTGGAATACAACCCAGGCCAGGCCAGCATATTTTGCAATGCAAACCCAAATTCCCTCTTCAGTAGCAAATCCCCAATCCGGCCGCGTCCACGCGGTCTTCCTTGGAGTCCTTATTCCAAGCTGGAGCCATTTCCACACTTAGCAACCATCGCCTGGCCGTAATAACAGTAACACTACAGCTGTTGCAATTGGCCTTAAGAGTTCTTTTGCTTCGGTTAAACACAAAAACTATTATTTTTCCATTGTTTCTTCCCACACTATGAAATCATTCCGCTCGCAAATCTCGCCGGAGCCCGTCAGGATTTGTTTGGGTTTCTTTTTCCCCCTCAGGAGGTTACCCAAACCGGCCCGTCGTGGGTTTGCGAGCCCTCGGGGCGCCCCCATCCCCCTTACCTGCAACGAGCTCCAGGATCTCCGTCTGGTTCTTGCCGCCCCCTTTCTTGGGCTGCGGGGCCGAGCAGACGCCCTTCCCGCGCAACAGGGCTTGCAAAGGCGTGCGCTCGCCTGGCCGAGGGACGCAGCGCAGCCCGAGGGCGCAGCTGGGCGTATAGACACCGCAGGATTCGCCCTCCTCCCGGACTCGGCAGGCTTTCTCGTCGTCGCAAGTCGCTTTACGGTCGCTCTCGGGGGAATCGCAGCCGGACGGAGAAGAAGAAGAAGGACAAGCGGGCCCGATGTCGCCGTCGGGCTCCCGTGCGGCTACGGCCGCCCCGCATGCCGTCGTCGGGGCCAGCAAAAGCAAGAGCGCCGTCCGCAGGCAGCGAGCGAGGAGCATCGTGCACCGACCGGGCTGAGCGTTCGGAAACAAGCGCGCTGCAGCCGCGCGCGTCTTTAAATGCCGCCTCCTGCCCACGGCTCGCCGGCCTCCTTCCGCGCCAGGTGTAGCCAGCCCGGTTGGACGGCCGCCAGCCGGCAGGGTGTGGCTGCGGGCTGCCAAAAGCCGACCAGCCTTTCCCTCGACTGCTCCTCGGAAAGGGAGCAATCCGACCGATTCCAGCAAGGAGGAGATCCACTCCCGTGGAGTTCAAAAAAAGCTGAAGTTTTTGGTGGAGGCGCGCCGAGTGGGGCTGCACCGGACGAAGAACTGCCTTGTTGTCGTGCAACGTCGTTCCTGGGATGTAGGATTTTGTGACACACACACCGGGCTGGACTTCGGGATGATCCGTTGAAAGCAAGGCAGGGATACCATAAAAAAACGGCGGTGTAAAGAACAGAGACCCCTCCTCCCCACGATTCAAAAACTCTGCCCGATCGTCCCTACTTCTCGGAGTTGTGGTCTGTGTGTGGCGGTGCTGGGAAGTGATCGTGATGCCGTTGTCTCCCCAAACGTGCTTTTTTTGAAACCGAGAGGACCCCCCCCCCAACTCAACTTTTTCAGAACTTATTAGTAAACTGTGATCATGTGCATCGTAGGTAACGATTCTGTATAGCGGCTTGTTCAACCCTCGTTGCGTGGCCGGATCAAGAACGCAGTTTGCAGTGCGGTGGGTTTTTATTCATAAGTAAATAAAGGTTAACGTTCTCCCCACCCCCACCCCCGAATCATTTTTTCCAGGTATGCAGAATTTTACTTCAACAGTTTTCTTTGAATCGAAGAGTATTTTAAAAGCTATCCCATTTCAATTTATCTGGCTGCACTGAAAGAGATCCAGAGCCTCAAATCCTATATACTGTGCATCAGTTGGATTTCTTCTTAACACAAATCATTTGTTGGGGGGGGACGGGCGGGGGAAGAAGCCTCACCCTGAGTCCTATGTGCTTGTTTGTGGTTTTAGGCACAATTAGTGGGAATAAATTGCTGACAGTTTAGCTCTTCACTCCTTGCAACCAAAGGAACTCATTTTTAAAAACCAATCTTCTCTACCTTTTATAGCAGCCTGACTTTTTCCTTGCAAGGTGAAGACACAGCAATGCTTTCCCTACATTCAGCTGTTTGGGAAAAAGACAAGTGAAAAGCCAGGTTTACCAAAGTGCCAACTGAATTCTGAGAAAGTGTGCAAAAGATACCAAGACTCTTATCAATAGCAGTTTTATAGCAAACGATTATAAATCCAGTGGGACTTGAGACAACCTACATAATTTAGTATTGCCATTCCATGGATCTTTTCACACAGATCCTAGGTTTATGATTGCTGGATATTGATGGCATCACTATGAATTAAAATCAATTCCACTCTTCACTGACCTGCTAATGTAGTTGTTTTTGGCAGAAAGAGGGACATTCTTTGCCACTTCCATGATCTTTTTCTGACTTCCCAGTCTAGTCTAGTCTAGTCTCCAGCCCTGGAATTTCCTGATGGTTTTCCACCCATGTATTAACCAGGTCTGACTTGCTTAATTTTACAAGATCAGCCAAGATCAGTTAGCTGCCTTTCAGACTTTCATTTTTTAGGCAAGTGACAAAAGTTGGTATGCAAAATATTTGCATAAGAACCCTACAGAAATGGGTGTGGGTGTGTGCTGCAGGCCAATGCTTTGTTTGGAAGTGTACCCAGTTGCCCAAGAAATAAGGACAAAAGTTTAGGTGGTACCATCCTGCAAGGTTGAGATAATTCAAGTGGTCCGTCGTCCCCCCCCCCCCGCCGCTTCTATGGTCTTTTAACAGTTTAATAGTTGGAAGGGAACTTGCAGGTCATCTAGTCCAACCCCGGCCCAAGCAGGAGACCCTACACCATTTCTGACAGATGGCAGTCTGGTCCCTTCTTGAAAGCTTCCAGTTATGAAGCTCCCACAACTTCCGAAGGCAATTTCTGTTCCACTGGTTGATCGCTCTTACTCTCAGAAAGTTTCTTCCTATTTCCAGGTTGAATCTCTCCTTGATCAGCTTCCCCCCATTATTCCTTGTCTGGCCTTCAGGTGCTTTGGAAAATAGCTTGACCCCCTCCTCTCTGTGGCAGCCCCTGAGATATTGGAAGACTGCTGCATCTTCTGGTAAACTGGATATCCTGTGATGGGCCATGCCCACCACTGCAACCACTTTGTGAACAAGACTGCCATGAGCACAATTTTGCAACTAGGGTGGCCTCATGTTTCTTCCCATGGGCTCAAAAGTAAGGTCTATCCATGTTCTAATCATATTGTTTGCTTCTTTCAAAAGTCAGGGGATGCAAACCAAGAGACACATCAGCTCTGTTCATTTCCTGGGAAGGGTGGGGGGACACGTGGACATGGGGGACGCTGCCAACAAGCATACAAGTCTTGGAAAGTCACTTTTCAAAACCAACCCAAATGATAGTATGGTTAT
The DNA here is from genome assembly GCF_051295495.1 of Thamnophis sirtalis. Classification (NCBI taxonomy): domain Eukaryota; kingdom Metazoa; phylum Chordata; class Lepidosauria; order Squamata; family Natricidae; genus Thamnophis; species Thamnophis sirtalis. Next base: position 160,932,046 of record NW_028261383.1, read on the forward strand.
TATTATTCTTTTTTAAAAAAAATATATGGGCCAAGAAGGGAAATAGCTGGGCAATTGGATTACACAACGGAGTTTTAACCATTCCAAACATTCGGCCTGGATCGAAAATGAAGACTAGGAAGGGGAGGGGGGCAGAGAGAAATGAAGACAGCCCATCTCCGAGTCCCAAGGAACAGCGGGAGGAAAACAAACAGGCCTTGGCCAGGAAATTGTTGGCCGATCGTACAGGCTTTTTGTTTGTTTATAAATGAAACAGTTCTGAAAATATTCCCAGGGAGTTAACTCAGTGGAAAGGGAGGTAGAGAAGAGTTGTTAAACCTAGCTTGAACTACTTTACAGGGCTGTAGTGAGGATAGAATTAGGCTTCCTGATCTGACTTGCAAGACCTCAGCCAACCATGAGGGGGCAGGTAAAAATGAGATGACTCTTCCAATCCCCTCTTCTATATTTTTTCAGCCTCCTGGGAGGAGGAGGAGGCAAACAAGCTACTTCTAATCAGCTGCTGAGGAGGCCACACATTGTCCAAAACCTAAATTTGTTTACACATGGTTTATTCAATAAAGTGCAACTGGCTAGGTTTATACAACACACTTAAGTTACAAACTAGAGCTTCCAAACCACATTGGCTGGGTTTGCGCGCAACATATTAAGCCAAAACAAACCACAGTGGGGCTTACTATTTGGACCTGGTGCTTGAAATGGTTGGCATAATCAGATGTGTTATACAAACCAATTAGATAACTAGGCTGACTTCTTTGGTGGCACAGGGAGTTTTAACCAAAACAATATACGTTTCCCCGAAAATAAGACAGGGTCTTATTTTCTTTTGACCCCCGAAATAAGTGCTTGGCTTTACTTTCAGGGAGGTCTTATTATTTTTGAGGTGCAGGAAGCGGCGAACCTCATGGCTGCTACTGTGTTGCAATATTTTTGGAGAAGGCTTATTATGCATGGAAGTCTTATTTTGGGGGAATCAGGGTACTTAAATTGGGGCTGTGTATAAGATGCACATTACACATTAAACCAGTGTTTCTCAACCTTGGCAACTTGAAGATGTCTGGACATCAACTCCCAGAA